>NW_022327642.1:811091-951039 GCF_002776525.5 Piliocolobus tephrosceles | reverse complement strand
ATATACACCATGGAATACTATGCAGCCATAAAAAAGGATGAGTTTGCATCCTTTGTAGGGACATGGACGCAGCTGGAAACCATCATTCTTAGCAAACTATCACAAGAAGAGAAAACCAAACACCGCATGTTCTCACTCATAGGTGGGAACTGAACAATGAGTTCACTTGGACTCGGGAAGGGGAACATCACACACTGGGGCCTATCATGGGGAGGGGGGAGTGGGGAGGGATTGCACTGGGGAGTTATACCTGATATAAATGATGAATTGATGGGTGCTGACAAGTTGATGGGTGCAGCACACCAACATGGCACAGATATACATATGTAACAAACCTGCATGTTATGCACATGTACCCTAGAACTTAAAGTATAATAAAAAAAAAAAAAAAAAGAAGTTGATGCTATTGTCACACAAGTAATTAGTAACAGTGCCTCCTTTCACTCAGAAAGATGAGATAAATGCTATGTCTTTTTTACTTACAAGTCATAATAAAGATTTGTTTGTCAATCTACAGGCAGTAGGAAGTCAAGTTTTGGTTTATTTAAAGAGACAAGGATTAACAAATCATGGCTTTGAACTTTTAGAACGTTATAGACCAGTGGAAGACGAGATTAGATATGTACACAGTAACTGTATGTTATTTTCCCCCTCCCAGATGAATCACAAAAGCCTTTATGCAAGATCTGGCATTTGGGGTGACCTTGCATGAGACCTAGGGTTTGGATCTACAGTCTCTTTGCACTCAGTAGTCCAAGAGGCTCAAATTTACATATAGGGATAACTTACTAAACCTCTTGATTACTTATAAATGTTTAAAAATCAGTATATTTATTAGAAAGCACAAAATTAATTGGTATCTTCAAAGATTAAAGAAATGAAAATAAAAGTTCAATAAGACTTTAAAGCTATAGTTTATACCATAGCATTCTTGATTAGACAGTTGGAGTTTTGAAATCCACATATGTTCAAACCCCAATTTTTGTCAAGACTTAGGAGAATATGCCTGTTCAGGCAGGGGCAATAGTTAGCATAAATGATTAGGTTTGTGATCCTACCAACTTAATTGTTGAAAAAAGGAGAACTAGACAGTAGCAAACCTTCTGAACTGTGTATCTGTTATAAGATTAACAAATGTTCCTACCATCCTACAGGCAATCAGGGGTCATTCTCACTCTGAATTGTCCCTATCAATAAACTATTTTTTCGTAGTCCAGTCTCATATAATAGTTTGTGAAAACATTCCAGGTTTATCTGATGATTAAAGCATAATGACTTTAAGCCTTGCCAGGTTAGAGTAGGGACTATTTGGCCTCCCTCAGTTTTGCATGTGATTTTATGTTCAAAGTTCATTATACACACAGACTGCATTGCCTAAAACTGCAAAATTTGATTAACTGGAAACACTTGCCCACCTCATCTGTATGGTTCACCTACATGGGCTCTGTGTCTTCTATCTCTGGTTGCTTCAGTTGCCCAGTCTAGTAAAAAAATACTACAAATTGAGAATAAGAATCGAAAGATAGGTATGTCTAAGTAATGAAGGCAAAGGGCATTACTGGAAATTGGCAGAATGCAAGGAATCCCTTTATTATTTAGTATTTCCATAAAGTGAGCACTTTACAGAGATTCACTTTATTATTCATGAAACCAGCACTAAATGTATCACATTCCAGAGACACAGAACCTAGGACTTGGCAGTGATATGATTTGTCTAATGGCATAAAGTAGCTCTATCAAATTGGAGATTTAGAATATAAAGAATCTGAATATTCATAACTTTTATTTACCCTTTCTGGGCTATCAGGAATGATTCTCAGGATTGTTATTATAACTTTTGCTGAACAACTACTTTTTTTGAGGATTTGTAGCAGTGTTTGAAAGTGAACAACTTACATGGTAATCATAACAAAGCACAAGAGAGCGCTCATTTGTAAAAGTAAAGAGCATGTGAGAAGTCTTGTTTACCCCTCTGCTTTCTTCCAAAGACCACTTTACATATATTATCCCATTGATCTTTAAATATCTCTATCTTGGAAGGAGGAACTAAAGTAATTCCCTTAGCAAAAGCCTGCGGAGATTAAATGATTCACTCAGGGTCACGCCGTAAGTCTTTGGTTGAGAAGTCAGTCTTTGTGTATTCTGTTCTAATACTGTACTTTGTGTCCAACTGGGTAGATTACCTTGGATTTTTGAATCATGCTTACACAAGACCTTTTCTAAAAGGCTCAAACGAAAGCTAACATACAGAACTGCAGCAGAAAATAATTTCACTTCCTGCCAACAGGATGAGGACAAGAGGGACAAATGGAGTAACAGGAGAGGGTGATTAGAAAGAGTGGTAGGGAAAACCATAAAGGGAAGTCCAGAGCTGAAGTCACAAAAAGTCAGATTGGAAGCTGAGACTAGAAAGGGTGAGTTGTTGCAACTTAGTGTGAGAAACGCAGTTCCATATCATTATGACTTAACTTGTTCAGAGAGTAATAGAGTTAGACAGCAACCTGAGAGATCACTGGGTGTAGAGTTTGCCTTCAGGCAACTAAATAGCTGATGATACAGGATCGAGAAATGTCATGAATCTCAGTACAAAAAACCAGACTTTTCTCCCAGCCTACCCAATAGATTATTTTTTCTGTGTTTTGCTACAACCCTACAAGTACACTTTAGGTATACATGTGCTTATACATGTGTATGCATGTATACAAACTATATACACACTCATATATATATGATAGATGGAACATATTGAAAGAGAAAAAGAGTTGCATTTATAAAGTAGTTTTTATGTTCTAATAACTTTCCTATATTTTCTTCATTTGAATCTCGCAACAGCACTATGAGGTAAGGAGACATATATTATTATGCTCAATTTAGAGATTGAGAAATGAATGCCTCAAAATGACAGTTGACTGTATTTAAAAATTCAAGTTTATCAACACCTTTGCTGAATATGACTTAATATGTAGACTTAAATATATTGAATATTTAATCAAAAATAATGCATTAAAATTTGAAGGCCCAAGGAAGAATAAAATATCCCATAAAATTTGATTAGGCTCACAAAATAAATCTGACACAGGTAAAAGATGCATTTTCGGTTTATTTTGTATTTCCTTAATTTTGCAATGAGAGGTATAATTGAAAAATAAGAAGAACATTTGTAATATAACCCTAAAATAATTTTTTTTAATTGGACATCTTACATTGCAGTCTGAGAGCAAAGTGGTTAGGTTTTATGATTTCTTGAAACTGAATATTACACATTTTAAGGTTAAGTTATTTTAAATTAGGATATATTTACTTTCCTCTCACTACATTTATAGTATTTTTATGCTGTGGTGCTAAGACTATAGGTTTTGCTTTCATGTACAGCAATATGATTTTTAACAGAGCTTAATTTGCAGAAAACTACTGTCCTTTAATGACTCTCTAAAGTGTAGTCTATAGACAACAATTCCTACTCTCTTGCATCTGGGCTTGGTCCTGCTACTATTTTCCACCAAGGGCATATGTATAGATCGCTTACTAAGTGAGTATACTTTCTCCATTCTCTTTTGTCTCATTAGAGACAATGCAGAGTATGGTAGAACCACAAGATGGATGGGATCTGGGTTCTTGAATCACTACATGGGAGAAAGCCACTCACCTTGACACATCAGGTCTAAAGAAACTTCTATTGTGTTCATCCATTAAAAATGTGGAAATTATTTGTAATAACAGCTAGGATTACCTTAGCTAATGCACACATGCAAACTCTTCCTGTGTCTCTTGTCTGTCTGTCTCTATCTCTCCCTCTCTGTACCTCTGCTTTTGTTTTTTAAAAACAGGCTCTGAATTCTACATTTTCATCTCTTCTTTCATTTACTAGCAACTTATTGTCAACTTTTGCCTCATGTCTTATAATTTGCTTACTATCACACTTCTTCACTCAGATGTATCTATCTGCCTCTATTATATGTTCTCTATTCTTCAGGAGCATCCCTGAGTTCATATACTCTTTTTATTTCATTCCACTGATGTTCATCTTCCTTTTATTCACCATTTCTCATGTGTACTTCCTCTAACCTGCTCAAAGTCAAGGACTCTTTTTATCTCTCTATCCCATTCAGGAAACATTTGTAAAATGAAGACTTCTATTCTCATACATATAGATATAGTGAGTTATTTTTCTCTCACTCTGTGCAGAACTCAATGAATATCGACATATCAAAGTAAGAGGTATTCTTATGTGTAATCTTTTTTATATTTAGGAGTATTTCATAAAAATAGATGATCCCAATTAGGATTACTGAAATTACAATATTCTTTAAATACCTTATCCTGTGCTACTTATATATAAATATTATACATAAATGGTAGACAATATCATTTAAACAAGTGTTTTCCTTTCATGATGTAAATATTTTTATCTCAGTGTTATATGGCTAGTATTACTTATTCATTACAAAGAACTATTGTTAATATATTCATTGTGAAAGTAGACTAACCAAATTAATGACAGCAATCATTATTTTTCAAAAAAATATTTTCCCTGTGTAAATACTATGATCTTTAATAATTATGATAATTTATAATTTATATTCATGGCTTATCTGACAAAATCATTATATGTCTTAACATTAACTTTGATTGCATAAATATTACATTAGCTTCAATCACGTAAGAATTTTAAGAACTATGTTAAATAAATACGAAGGAAATGGATCAGGCTCAAGTATAAAAACCTCAAGTACATACAAATATATTTTATTTTGTTTTAAAAGTTTTGTCTATTGGAAAATATCCATTAAATTATGATGGCTATATTAATGAAATAACAGTTTCATATGAAAGAGAATTGGGGAAATATAATTAGTTTTCTACTGCTGACATAACAAATTTAAGCCACAAAGTCAGTGGCTTAAAACATAATGTATTATCTCACTGTTCTCTGAGTCAGAAGCACAGGTGGGATCAGATAGTTCCTCTGCTCCTGTTCTCATAAAGCTGAAACCAAGGTGTTAGCCTGGATTCTGTGGAATTATGAGGTGTGATGCTAGAGAAGAATCTGCTCCCAAGCTCAGATAGGTTGTGGGCAGAATTTAGTTCACTGTGCTAGAGATGAGGTCCCTGTTCCTTACTGGCTGTCAGCTACCAGCAGCTGCTCTTCAGCTACTTAAGGCCAGCATTTTTTTTTTTTTTTTTTTTTTTGAGACAAAGTCTCACTCAGTCACCCAGGCTGGAGTGCATTGCTGTGATCTCAGCTCACTGCAACCTCAGCCTCATGGATTCAAGCGATTCTCCTACCTCACCCTCCTGAGTAGCTGGGAATATAGGCACCCACCACCATGCTAGTTAATTTTTGTTGTTGTTTTGTATTTTTAGTAGAGAAGGGTGTTCACTATGTTGGCCAGTCTGATCTCGAACTCCTGATCCCAAGTGATCTTCCTGCCTCGGCCCCCAAAGTGCTGAAATTACAGACGTGAGCCACCACATACTGCCAAGACCACCATATTCTGTATCACACTGCCCCTCCATTTGCAAACCAGTAACATGTCTAGCCCTCCTTATGCTTCAAATCTGACATACTTTCTCTTCTGTTTCCTCTCTTCTTCAGTCATAGAAAGGTCTCTGCTTTTGAAAGCTCGTGTGATTATATTGGGCCTACCTGTATAAATCATGATAACATCCCTAATTTAAGCTACTTAGCTAATGGTTTTTACATCTGCAAAGTCCCTTTTGTCATGTAAAGGACATATCCAACATATCCACAAGTTCCAGGTATTAAGAGTGCGGACATTTTGGCAAACCTATGGTAAAAAGCTATCATGTTGAAACACACTATTGTTTCAGCTTTTCAATTGCTATTTCTTTAGCTTATATTCCACATTTCTTGCCTATAGAGCAGCTATAATGAAATTTAGATTCATTCTAACATTGCTTTTTAACTTCATATCAATGTGTTTATAAAATAAATGAATATAATCTGTACACATAACTTAATTTTTGAATTTCATTATAGCTGATGATTTAGTGTACTGATAATTTTAGGAAAAATCTACCAAATGAAGCAAAGAATCATCATAATTTTCCAGATAATTCATGGGGGACATTGCAAGAACTTGTTGATTTAACATCTTTTGTTTGATACCTAAGCTATTTGCTTCATTTTTTAGGTAACTTTATTTTTAAGTTGTGAATATTTACCACAATGTCTCAAATTTTTAAAAAGATTTCCATTATAAAAATTATTGTGACTTAACACTATATAGTCAGTCAAATTTCCTTTACTTGGAAAACATCTCTGGATGGAAATAATAGAATAGATTTGCCTTAGAAAAATGTACAGCAGAATAATACATTCCGATCATAAGACAATATGTGTAAAGGGTCTAGTACAATGCCACAAGTGTGCTTTCCTGTTCATTTTTTAATTCCCCAGACCCGATGTTCACTTTGTGTAGAGCCATGGCCACAGATCCCTATTTAACAACTCCCACTTCAGGTATGAATAATTGTATGCTCTTGGGCCACGAGGAGCCCAAAGAACACATTATTAACAAATAGCTGAAAGTATTATGGCCCAGAAAGGATAACTGTAGGGAATGCAGAGAACAAAATGAATGCTGATGCGTTCTAAGAAGACGTGTAGTACATACCAGTGTAAACTTCAAACGATACATTACGTGACCAGCACATCATGCTTTCAGGTAAGAAGAATAGTAGGAGGTTGAAAACTGGCATGAAATTTAGGAGGTTTTATATCTAAGTGCACTCATAAAATGAAACCTAATAAGTTATTCGTATACCCGTATGTAATGAAGATAGATGAAAACAAATGGTTAAATTTGGCAGTAGTGGTAAAATTCAAAATAGCTCCCCTTATTGAAGTTATGTGCCAACCAGTTGGTCTGGTTGGTCTACTAATATTTTTAATCTACATAACACATTTAAGAGATGGATATTAGTTTCCTTATTTTGTACACTGAGAGGTTCAGATCAATTAATTTGTCTAAGGTCACATGGCTTGTAAGTGAAAGAGATTGCATTTTAACCTAAATCCTGTACTTTTTTTTTTTTTTTTTTACTGTTATGTTGTACTGCTTATTTTAGCAATCAAATACTAATCACTTTTTGACATCTCACAGCTTACTGATATTAATTATTACTTGAACTTTAGCTATGGATAGTTTTTGTGACCAATAGTTACAGAAATAGTCATAGAATATGAGATTCTGACTCAACAATACACTAAGAATAAAATACTTCTTATTTTATCTAAAAAGGATACTGAATATATCATTAACAAAGTCTGACTCTCATCAGTTTTAACTATGATTGTTCCTCAACACAGAAAAATTCACAGAAAAAAATCACTAACTATAAAATTGTGTGCAAATCCAACTTTGGTAAATGGAATTGCTTTTTAAATGTATAATAAGGTTACTTTAATAAAAGTAATCGCATAGTCAATAATTTGTAAAATGAATAATCAATTCCTAGTTTACCATTATTTTGTAAAGTAGAACTTGACATGCTGAACATAAAATTATTTTACTGGATCAAATAGTTTCCTTTGGAGAAAATAAAATTTTGACAATATATTTTAATGGTGAATTCTTTTCAGAACAACCTCAGGATGTCCAGAATTTTATGTAGTTTTACACAACACTTCTCTACAGCCTGTTTAAATTAGTTGTTACAGAAAGATTTCATCGTAAAACATTTCTATGCATTAAAACATGTTCCTTCTATTAAAAAGCTCAGAAGTATAATACAAGAGCCCACATGAGTTTATGTATTTGTATTTTCATATATGTAGATATTCAATCCTAGGTCAACAGTAGACTTCCCATTTTCTATCAAATTAAATTCAGGCAATTTATATTAATGGAGTTTGGCCAATCAAACCCCATATGATCCACTGACAGCACTTGGAGAGTCAGGCAGTACATACACAGATTTTTGCCAGTAAGTCATTTCTGGATGTGAGTAACACAAAGGTCTTCATTTTGAACTCTAGATTTTTCATGCCCTAGCCTATGAAGCCTCTTTCTTCAGTTCATTCAGATTTAGAAAGCCATCAGGGTCTCTTTCTGATTCTGCTGTCACTTTCTCTTATTGGAAAAGGGAGAAAAAAGTAAGACTGGACTAAGAAACAACAATCTTTTAAGAAATTGAAGCAATATCTGTATAATTATATGGACTACTAAAAGATACATTTTAAAAAGGACACTCTCTTGGGGTGTATTTGTTTGGGTACATGTATTATAATAAACAGAATAAAATCCTAGGAAAGTTATTTGCAGTGCCAAATAAAAGAATAAAACTAATTTTCTCATGCTCTTCTTTTATAATGAAACATTCAGTACTCGTAATTGAAAAGGAAAAGCCTTTAATTTGGTGGAATTCATACATTCCCTTATTAAACAGCATTACTTGAAATTTGGAAGATCAAAATATGAATCCTATCCAGATATTATTTTCAAGGATCTTAGAGACTGATGGGAGATAATATAATACAGAAGACTACATCAGAAGAAAGAAAGTGTTGAGAAGAGATATAATTAAAATGCTAAGGTGCTTGCGTGTCAAATCAACCCTCCTATACTTTGTTTTTGTGCTGTCAGACCTTCTCCTTCTCCTTCTCCTCCTCCTCCTCCTCCTCCTCCTCCTTCTCCTTCTCCTGACTCTTGATTAGTTTTATCTCATGAAGAGAGGACTTGGCTGAAGGAAGGGGAAAGGATCTGCCATTTCAATGTTTGGCCTCCTGCTCCTATCAACCTCACCTTGGCATCACCTCATGCTTGCCACCTTCGCAGCATCTGTTAGCTCCATAGTTCATTTTTCTCTCAATCCCGGAGGTGGAAACAAGCCCCAGCCAGCTGGGGTGCCTCCTGTTTTGGGGTGGTGAGTCCCAACTCTGTGGGAGTCTCTGAGTTCCTGAGGCATCAGCAGGGGAACATATTCTTCCAAAGGTGTGGGTCTCAGCTCCACGGGAACCTTCTTCAGAGGTTGTAGGATCTAATACTCCCAATCTCTTCTTTCTGTTCTTTCAGTCCTAGAGGGGATATCTTCTTGCAACTACTATTTCTTCATAACCTTAGGGTTCTCCTCTTTCCTTTTAACCTTCCCACATCTGTTTAAACAATTTCTAATATAAATTATCTCTTGTAATACTGGCGTGGATTCTGTTTTTCTGCCCGATACAGCAATAAAAACTTCCAGATGGAGAGATCAGGGAGGGCTTCACAAAATATATGTGTTTCCACTGAGCCATGAAGGAATACTTTGATGTGAGGTGACAGTGAAGGTGAGAAAAACAGAAGAGGAAGTGGCAGAGGCAGGAAAGCAAGAGCAAGTACAGGGAAGATGAGCAGGTCAACTGGGCTGGAAGGTGGTTAACCGAACAGGAAGAGTGAGAGTAATTTATATCTGTCATTTTGGGTGTGAAAAAAATGCAAAGTATAAGTTGGAGGACTTTCATCTTATTACATAATATTACAAAGAAAGAAAATGTTTAAAAAATGCAACAAAATAAGAATGCATTTTAAGTAGGAATGAAATTCCTAACTTAATAACTCATTTACAGCACTACACAATCACTGTCTAATTTGTTGCTATAAAACAGGGGTCCCGAATCCTTGGGCCACAGACCAGTACCGGTGTGTGACCTGTCAGGAACCGGGCTTCATCAGATTCTTAGAGAAGCATGAATCCCATTGTGAACTGCAGATGAGAGGGATCTAGGTTGCGGGCTCCTTAAGAGAATCTAACTATTGCCTGATGATCTGAGGTGGAACAATTTCATCCTGAAACCATTTCCCACCAGCTCCTGTCCATGGAAAAACTGTCTTCCATAAAACAAGTCCCCAGTGTCAAAAAGGTTGGGGACCACTGCTATAAAAGTATACTACTTTAAAAATCAGTAAAAAACAAACGAAAAAACCCAAAAAACTTTACATGATTGTGTACTGAAATGCCCTATTTAAACACATTTTATAAATACTTATATTACATAGGGATATAAATTAGAATCGACTACTCTGATATTTGGTTTAAACCATAAGGATCTATATGAATTCCCTGGGCTTAGTGTGACATGTATTTGTGGGGTGTTTGTATTCGGACATTTGCAATTTATATACTGTTTCAGAGAAACCTGAACAATGACTTCTGCCTCACAAATGATTTCCTGTATTTTTGACAGGTTTTTTAGAAAAATATTTTTGATAGTTACAAAGCATTGGACATCTTTTGGGTTTTTGGTATGGACAGGTAAGAATATGAGCAGGTCACTGGTCATGAGCAAAACTTTCAATCACCTCATTTTTTGAATGTGAAAATCGGATTTAACTTACATAATTCAAATTTGCCACATCTTTTTCAGGAACTTATACATTGTAAACATTAGTAGGTGATAGATAAAAAATAAATCAGTATATCAATTGCTTAGTCCTTCTAGTATATATACCATTGGCCTCAATGGAAGCCACATGTGAGCATCTAAGGGCAAAGTTTGAGATATTATCATTAATGAATTCACACTTAAGTGCTCATTAGTGGTTTAAATTGTTAGTAATAACACATTAAATGTTAGCCTGTGTGTTTTGCTAGAGTAGAGGAATGGTTTAAATCAAATTGCCTTCAAAACAATTCTTGAACTATAGAGTAGTTTTAATTTGTAGGATCTTTGGATGGATATTTTAAGTGGCTTTGTTGGTTTCTTAAAATAAATTTTTCCACATTAAATGTTAATTTTACCAGAATGACACATTCTGTTATACTTACATGTGCAAAAAACAAAAATTTGACAATTAGAAAAGTAAAAAAAATGTAAAAAACCAACAAAAAACAAAACCAACAAACCAAACTCATAACTACTATAACTATTTAAAATAGAACAAGGTTTCTTCATATCTTTTTACTGTATTCACCTACTTAAATGTATGCTTCTAAACCAAAACAACTAGTCAGTTCCAAGTAATGTAACTGGAGGATCACTTTAGTGAAATAAATCAGTTCAATAATTTTCTTCCAAAATAGAGTATCCAAATGTGTAAAAATGTAAAAATGTTATTTTCACATAGATATAACCTAAATCTGTATCATAAGTGGGATAGAGAATTACAAAGTTAAATGAATTCAGGTAATTCAAAAGCACATACTATTTCCTTGTGAGAAGAAAAATAGTAATAAAATGTCAACATTGATTGCATGTATTAGTTGACTTCAAAATCTTTTAAGGTTAAAAACTTCCAAATGTACATGTCTGAAAACATGCTTCAGTTACATATGTCAAAACCTACTTCAGCAGGTTTGTGTGTAGTTATTAGAATTTTATGAGCTGATCGGGTTAATAGATATAAAAATTGTGTTTCATCAAAAAATTGCTCCATTCATTATTCACCTCATCTGTGAAGACACTTCGAAGAAGGACAAGTGCGGTGGCTCACTCCTATAATCCCAGCACTTTGGTAGACTGAGGCGGTAGGTGAATCACTTGATGCCAGGAGTTCAAGACCAGTCTGACCAACATAGCAAAAACCTGTCTCTACTGAAAATACAAAAAATTAGCTCAGCATGGTGGTGCATGCCTCTAATCCCCACTACTAAGGAGGCTGAGGCACAAGAATGTCTTGATCCCAGGAGGTGGAGGTTGCAGTGAGCTGAGATTACACCACTGCAGCCTGGGAGACAGAGCAAGAATCTGTCTCAAAAATGAAATACAATAAAATAATAATTAAAAAAGAAAGAGAAACCTCAAAGCCATCCTAAAACTATAGTGCTTAGTTGGTTTAGACAGACTATCCTCCCTGCCTTTATAAAAAAAGAAAAAAAAAATCCCTCACTAATTTGTTATAATTGATCCTAACATGCAAGTATCATCTACAAATAACCTCATCAACATTCAGAAAGGATTACCTAAATGAACCTGTCTACATATTTCTCTTCATAATGAGCCTCCACAAGACTAATGACTTATTAGTGCCATGGGCAATGAATGATTAATTATTTGATTCTAAAGTGAATTGTTAAGACTATAATTGCTACCTTTTTCTAATTCCTGAAGGTTAGAAGTTGATGTGATGCTAATGTAGCCCAATAGCTTCAATGACTTTTTTGTTTACTAACAAATAAAAAAATTTAAAAACCTGACCATGATAGCTATGAAAAATGTTTTTATTTATATTTAATAAATGTTTACATGTAATAGTTAAAATAAACAACTGTACATATACATACTACTATTATTACTTACAATTCTACCAGATCTTAATTTTTAATCCACATATAATTACCAATTTTTAATGCAGCTAAAAATTGGGCACTTACATTGTGTTTTTTGAAATACATTAATTCCTTTGAAGGTTGGTGAGTTCTCCGCTCTCAAAAGTGAACTGAACCTTGGGATTGTTGATCTTCCTAAACACAATCAACTCTCAATTATTCGGTGTCAATGAAGGGAAGTATTGGTATGAATAAATAATGTTAGTTAGTAATTCACACATTCGGGTTAGGACAAAGGCAATCTGTCTCACATTGCTCCAAGAACTGAATGAAAGCAAGCATAACTGGAGAATTTCCATTTGTGCCAGTTTTGGGAAGTGATGTGGAGTTGGTGCTATTTTGATATAATATAAGTGGGCTGAAATTCAGTTTTGTTAGGAGCATAAATGCTCTCAATGATGCACAGCTGTATATTAGGCTAATATTTCTGTATAACTCTAAATTAATATAAGTGTTTTCTCTTCATTAAAATCTGTGAGATAGGCATAGGTGCTATTATCCTCAAATTACAGTCAAGAAAACAATATCAAAAAGATGAAAAAAGATAAGTATTGTCCCACTGATAAAATGTGGCACAGTTAGAATCTAAAACAACATTCTTTCCACTGCAGAAAATGACAAAGTAACAATTTACTGTATTCAAATTATGTGAAAATCATTCTGGGGATGTATACATCACCAAAGAATAAAAACAATTATTGCATGTATCTCAATACACAATTCATAAATTGTACAGTTCTTTTTGGATTTGTTCATTGATTATTCATTCAACAAATATCTACTGAATGCCTACTGTGAGTCAGGTACTAGAGATACCTAGTAAACAAAACCAATCTCTGTGTCTCTGTCCTCAAGAAGATCACATTCTTGGGTACAGGACAGATTAAAAACCAAATGAGCAATGAAATGTAGAGTCATATGCTAGAAAGTGTTAAGTCCTTTGGGGAAAAACAAAGCATGGTAATAAGAATTCGTGTGGGTAGGGTGAGGGAAGACTTGGGAAGGTCTCCTTGATAAGACGATGTTTTGAGAGGTGTTGTGAAGGAAGTGAGAGTGAACCATAGAGTTCTCCAGATTTAAAAAAAATACTCCAAGAAATGGAACAGTAAAGCCTTGACTTGTAGTGTTCATCACATCTTGAAAAAATAGCAAGAGACTAGGGTAGCTGGTAAGGAGTCAGTAGTTAGAAAGAAGCTCTAAGAAGTGTGTGTGTGTGTGTGTGTGTGTGTGTGTGTGTGTGTATGTGTGTGTGTGTGGGAGTGACAGAGAGAGAGAGAGAGAGAGAGAGAGAGAGGGAGAGATGGGGAAAGGTGTCGAGTCATGTGAGACCATGTGGAGTATTTTAGGATTTGGGTTTTTCTACGAAATGGAAGCCGTAGGAAGATATGGGTATGGGATTGGCTTTGGATTTCAAAGACTCATGGGGCAGGGGAGGTGGCCAGGGGCTGAGGGTAGAAGGAGGAGGGAAGTGGCTGCTGCATGGAGAATTGATAGAGGAGAAAAGCTGAAATAGAAAAAACTGGTTAAGAAGGCTAAATTTGTAATTTGCAAATGGTATGCCTGACATCTTAAACCCTTCTAAAAATCAGTATATCCACAGTTACAGCAGTCAAGTAGTTTTGAATGTGGGAAATAATTTAGGGCTCCTTAGGTAGAGAATTTGTGTAATTCATAGAGAGTTGTTAAAAGTGATATCAAATAGCCCTCCTCCTAAGAAAACTTTAGGAGACTGGCATCTAATTAAATTGTATATATTAATGAATAAATGTATATAAAGTATTTTAAAGACTTTTTAGCTAAGGTTGGGTTTGAATTTAGGTTTTAAGTTCATTAAATAATGTTTTCCTCCACATCTTCATTGGATTGACAAGATGCTCGGAGGCAAAGTGAGATGTGAATTTGAACTCAGACTACAGGAGTTCAAAACCCTCCACTACTTCATAATTGGTAATCTTAAGCAAGTGAATTCAACGTTCTGGAGTCAGTTTCTTCTTCTCTACAATTTAGCTAAGAGTAGTGTCAATGTCAAGACGTTTGTTAAACATGAACAGTAATGTATGCAGAGTGCTTAGAACAGCATCTAGTGTCTCTGACAGCTAGAATATGTTGTACTTAATATGCTATAATCAACCTATTTCACTGACAGGAGATTCTTTAGGGTTAGGAATGATATAAGGCCTCTTAGCAAGAATATTAGTGCTAGTGAAAGATGTACTAGGGCATTTGTGTCACATAGGAATGTACGAATACTAAACTTCAAATACTGAAGCACAAGAAATGATAGGGGAAAAAGGGATTGCTTCCTGTAGGGTCTTGTAGCTAGATGTCCAGTGATGTAGAGATAGTATTTGCACAACAGCTATTCCACAGCTCCATTGTTTGGCAAGTGTTTGGCTAGAAGAATGAACCAAAGTGATCCTATAATAGATGGTATCAAAACATTGATTCTTAGGTATTGTATTCCTTATTGAAGGAATCGTGGAAATCATTTTCACATCAAAAGGCAAAATCCACTTCGAGTACATGGATAGAAGTGAATTGGCAAATAATTTTGCAACTGAAAACTGTGTTTCAGTTGCATTGAAGTAAACAACGTAAAACTATTGCAGCATAATAATAATTACTATTGCAGAGTAATATCTCATGGCACAACTCTTATTCCATGTACAAATACAATAAAAGTCAAAATCAACAACAAAGTTAAGACAGTATTTGACTGCTAAAAAGCCACAGAACCCCTGTGGTGTGTTGCCAAAAGGAGTAAGAAGTTTGATCTCTGTGAAGCTAGTAAACTTAAATGGCAATTCAACCCTGGATAAGAGATTACTTTGGAATATCTATCTCTGGATAATGTAATAAAATATTTGTTAAAATGCACTTTTCATTTTAGAATTGTGTTACATTTACTGAAGATTTACAAAGAATCTAGAGAGTATATATATATATACCCCAAACTCAGTTTTCCCCATTATTAACATCTTATATTCTTATGGTACATTTGTATAATTAATGAATCAATAGTGATACACTATTTTTAAATGAAGTCCATACTTTACTCAAATTTTAAACTTTTTTACCTAGAATTTTTTTTTTGTTCCAGGATCCCATCCAGAACACCACATCACATTTAGCAGTCATCACTCCTTCAGTTCCCATTGGTTGTGACAGTTACTTAACACTCTTACGTTATAAATATAATAACAAGTAAAATCAGTTTTAAATTAATATAGTCTATAGGCTGTTTGGAAAACTGTTGGCAGTAATACCTCCTTCCCATTTTGGTAGTTTATATTACTCGCATATTCACAAATATGTTTTGTTTCTAATATTGCAATCAGCACCAGTCTCTGGAAATGGTGCAGCTGAGGGTAAAGCAGTCTGTTCAACACTCCTTTCTTTAAAAAGGATGTCCAAAGAAAAAAATACATCATAAAAGGCAACTTCCAATCTAAAAGTGTGCATCTGGAGGATAATAGTGGATTCATCTATTTTGCCACAATGTTGTGGTAGATGCCACAATGTTGGCAGAAAAAACTATGTCATTCTTGTGGCAAAATAAGCTTTCTATAATCCATAAGGATTATTTTATATATTATTTGGGCCAATTTTAAAATAAATTAACATTGTGCAGTGAACAATTAAAACAGGCCTTTTGAAACTGGAGGCATTTGCATTTTTTTCACATTGATTTTGATTTTGGCTTCCCTTTAGAACATTAGTGAAAGGTACTAGAGCAATCATTTTGGAAGATAAAATTTAATATTTAAAACACACTTTATTTCTTTTTATCATAATGTGAATAAGTAGTGTGTTATAACCAGAGGGCAGAATAAATGGGATAATTATATCTGCAGCTACCTTCCTTGAAAAGATCTTTCTGGCAATCTCCTTTCAGTATGAAACCAAAATCTATCATCTCATCTGGGATGCTACAAAAAATAACAAAGATTCAGAAAATGTTATATACCCATTTGTGATTGGAAATCTCAACTCCCAGATAACAGAAATATATAACAATGATTTTTAGAAGGCAGCTTTCTCATGGAATATTACAATCTAGACATCAGCAAAGAACATGATATTCATAATAAAAAGTGTGATTCTTTTTAATTCTAAGAAATAATTTTTGCTCTAAAGTAACAAATTTAAAAAGAAGAAAAACATATCCAATTCTTTCTGCTGATTAGTTTGTTGCACAATAAAACACTAATTAAAATATTGTAAATGTGCCTTAGTTTGCACGGCAACTAATAAAGAAAAAAAGCCTCTGAAATTCATTAAAATGGTCAAAATACCAATATAGACTCTTAATACCTCTTAACAACTCTAAGGAAGATAAGCTTATCATTAAATTAATGAAAATATGCTTCAGAATAAGCTTTCAAATATCTGGCATTTACCCTCCCAGTGAGCTTATTTTTATGAAATTCCATAATAATCAACTTAAACATAGGAAATAATACAGTCACATTATGTAGAAATGTTTTTAATGTGTTGTTTAATTATCAGGTTTTAGTGTAAGCAAAAGAAAATCTAAAATAATAGTGTTTTATGTAAGATAAGAATTGAGTTCTTTTCACCCAAAGGCAGAAAATTCAGGAGGTGTAGGGCAAGTAGGAGGTGTAGGGCGAGTAGGAGTCTAAGGGTATAGGAAATCCAGACATATTCTATCTTGATACTGTGTAACATGTAGTCTTCTTAAGGTTGCCTCATATTCTAAGATAGTTGTTGAGTTGTTAGTCATCATGTTTGCATTCCAACCAAGACGAAGGAGGAAGGGCAATGGGCATGTTCACATTCCATAAGGAAAATTTATAAATTGCACATTCAAGACTTCTGCTTACATCCCATTGTCCAGAAATCTATCCCTTGGTGACACCTAATTGCAAGGAAGGCTGAAAGATGTAGTCTTTACCCAGGTAGCCATAAGACCAGCTGAAAATCAAGGCAGTATTAGTAATGAAGAAGAGAACAGGTATTGAGGGTAACTAGAAGTCTCTGCCACATAGGTTAACACAGAAAAGTCAACAGATGTCTCCACTCTCCATAAAATGTATAAAGTACTATAAATCTTATTCATAAAAGGATATGTTATATATCTAGCTTCTCCATCCTGCTATCCTTTTGAAGTCTGTGTTAGAAGAACCAGACTAAGATAAATTATATTTCCTTAAAATGTTTAATATATTGATTAAAAGAGGAAGAATGTGGTCTATGATCATTTGTGTTCTATCTAAGTAAGACTGAATAAACATTTGAATAAATGTTCAACTGAACTGACTAAATTAACTGATTAATTTATCATAGTGTCATTGTAATAAATAATATACATGTAAATGCACAGGTGCACCCCATAAAGTTTTGTCAGAAATACAATCCTTGGCTCCTTCGTGGGCTTTCTTCAGAAAATAAATAAATGGATGACTACTAAAGACTTCAGTAAACAACGTGGATAGTAATTAAATAAAAAAAATTAGAGAGGACTCAACTAGAAACTCTATTGTGAAAAAAAAAATCTATCTACAGATAGTTTAGCTACAACTAAGAAATCTCAGTTCTGCAAAGTGTTATCTTTGTATTGTATCATCTTTGTATTGTATCTGTAAGTATACCAAAACTAGATTTTATGTTTACCACTCGCTTCCTAACAAATAAATTAGGGAATTGTTCACTTTCTTTACTACAACCATTGGACAGTTTTAAATATTTTCCAGATTACTAAGTTCATCAGTACATTTGTTTCCATGACTTCCATAGATTGAAATGAAAATAAATGTTTTCTAAGTTTGGTCTTTGAAAGAGGGTCCCCAAAGCTTTTTCTATTACCTTACAGAGTTTTAGGACTGTCTGTCTTTGCTGTGTGCTCTTTCAAATTCTTTTTGGCAGGAGATAGAGTAAAAATGCACAAAACCATGAAAGTATCTCATCTGTATGCAATCTATGGCCATAGAACAAAGAGGAGCTAATTGGTCCATAAGTGGAATCTGTGATCTCAGCATCATTTCCTATGGTGCTCTAATCTAATTAACCAGCCACTGTCTTTGGCTATATGCTGCTTAAGGATATGAATCATATTTATCTTTGTGTACCCACCATCTAGCATATTTTTGGCACTTGGATCGAATTCAATATTTATTATACGAAGTTAGAGTTCCATACTACTTACTTTTTAATATACTTACTCTCTATGTATTTTCTCTTATTTAAAATACTAGAAAAAATTTTCAAAAATCATAGCTTGCACTTCCCTCCGGCTTTGAAAAGGAAGGTAAGATTGTGTTTTTTCCTTAAATGGTTTAAAATTAACAATCAGTTAAAAGTATTGGAAGCAAAGACAATAAATAATATACTTTTAAAATTGTTTTATTAATACTAAATAATAAAAACATTAAATTAAATAATAAATGTATTTAATTTTCTTGAAAATAAAATATATTTGAAAGTCAAATGTGCTGTTTTCAAAAAGGTTAGACAGGGGATTATATGTTATAAGAGCAACTTGCACCCAGCCACATAATGGTACATAAAATTAGACAGAAGCAAGCAGTTCAGGCCTTATGACCCTACTCTTCTCTAATAGTACTTTTTTCTTATTTACTTGTTGCACTGACTCTGAGTCCAGAATTCTTACCACTGTACAGCTTTTCATAGCTTATTCTAATATCTCTCTGGGTTTAGCAAGGCCCATAGGGTAACCATCAAAGCTGTAGAGTGTGTCAGCTAAAACAGGTCCATGGGCAAGAGATCCTACCAAATGACCCCTGAAACTTAGCATTTTCAATGACATGATAAAGTCTGATTTTAGGAAACACAAATACACAGGGTTTGTTGTTGCTCTTGTTGTTGTTATGTTACTACAAACACGCAGTTTCTGTATATTTCCTTATATTTTACTGTAAAAGAATATAGCTTGGGCATAACTAAAATAAAAATCGTTAAATTTTGCAGTGTTTCATTTGCAACTGAATGCTTTACTACAGGAAATACAAATTTGGTTTCTCTATCTTTTTTTTTTTTTCCGTCGCACTCTGCCCTGAGATTTGCTTTTGAAGATTCCTGAGATAGATGTTAAGGGGAAGAGGGAGGGAGGATTCATCTTTTATTTAAAAGGTTACAGAACGTTGTTATCTTTGGCCAACTCACTCCAGTCTTTACCTGATATGCTTTTACTGAGTTTTGAAAATAAAATAATAAAAATAAAATAGTGTTTAATTATGTTATTCAATGGTAGCTAGCAGACCAGTTCTTTTATATTTCATGAGAATACATTTATGACTTTAAATACTGTCTGAGCATTTCTACTATTTTTTAAATTGGAAAAATAATGCTACCTGTAACTAAAGAAAATATCAATCAGAGTTTGGGCCCTTTATTTTTAAAAGCAAAAGTGCTTTATATTTTGTAGTGGAACAATATTTCTAAGTGTCTTATCCAATATCCAGACACTAACATTATTTACCCACCTACTCACGTGCTACACAATAGTATATCAATATTCATGGGTTATCTGGAATTCTACAAGCAGAAGCAGCATTCACCAAAAACTTACCACAGGTACAAAAAAAATGCATCTGTGTATTGCAAAGATATTTGGAAATTAGGCTTTGGCTCAACTCAACCTTATTAATACTTTGCAGAGCTTTCCATAATTTATAGAGCCACCCTCTAATCCTTAATTCAAACATGTATACCAATATTTTTCTAATTTTAATGACAATTGTACCACATGGTCTTTAGTATGGCAGGCTGCCTAGAAACTGTTTCAGTAAATTACACACCAAGATGATCTACTCTTTGGATTGTCTCCAGAACAAAGACTATGATGTATAATTAAAACCAACTAACAATTAACTGCCATCAAATATAACATGAGGGACAAGCATTGTAAATTTAGTTATTTACAATAAGAAGCAGTATAAAGGCTTTTTTTTCAATGAATGATAAAAATAGATCCACATACTTGAGTTTATAATTTTAAGGTTTATGTAAAATAATAATGAAACAAAAGAAAGCTAGCATGTTCCACGCTTCACTGTGTTGAAGTAATTTTGTTAGCCTAATAAGGGACTCTCTGATAACTCAAAAATCATTCTATTTATTGCATGTTTTGAACTAAAGAATTATTTTAAGAGACATAGTAATATCACTTTGGCACCATTATTAGTTATATAAGTGTGAGGGTGTTGAATGAGCCAAAATTATGTTTTTGTACACTATAACATATTTGTGCATACCAAAAAGAGTTACTTAATTACTGTGATGTAGCTTTTATATTTAACACCCACTTTAGAATCAGATCTTGAAGATCTGAACTAACAAATCTCTTTCATTATTTATTCTTATATAACCTAAGGGAAAGCATAGCAAAGCAGCTATCTAATTACGACTATTTTAGAAAGATATAAGAAAGGAGCAAGAGATTTTTCAAGGCTTTTTATACATGGAGGCGGATTTGTGGTGAAGCTAATGAAATTTCAAGACCCCTTTCTTGAAAGGGTCCCTTCCAAAGGCCTTGAACTTTATTTTATATTCATTATTTTGTATTCTATTGCTTAAAGTGACTCCCCCCCCAAATTGAATAAGCCACAAGCTTCATATAAAGTAGACCTACTGACGTGTATGTATGAACATCTAGAATCTTTTTAGTTTTAAAGAGCTGGGGCTCTGGGATTGAGAAGGAACTAAATATAGAGGATACTGAGGAATTATAAGCAGAATCGTGGGCAAGCTTTCATCATCTTCATAAATAAATAATGAAGGCAAAGGACACAACGCAGAAGGGTCAAGGAAAGAGAAGTGGTGGAAAAATGAAAAACAATATGAGGGAGGATGCTGCAAAGGGAGACAGAAAGTTTGGAACACTTATATTTAAAAGAATTTGAGATGTAGAAAGTGATTGAAAAAAGTACATACAAGTCTCTGCATTTACCTCCTTGTTTCTTGGCGATGGCTTTCAGCTCTCTCTCTCTCTCTTTCTTTCACTCTAGAGACTAATTTGTAATCTCAAATTTTGAAATGTAAACTCTGAAATATTAGCATGGATTACTTTTACTCTTATCCTAACCATAGCATTTAATGCCACATTTTAAATGTCATTTGTTCTTTCATAAATAAAATGGGAAACTGTAGCAAAATCACACAATATGCTTTCAATGTATGAACTTCCTCTTCCTCCTCCCTTGCTTTTTTCTTATTTGATCCATTTTAGGATGCTTGCAGAATAACTACTAAAAGGTTGACGTTCAGTATATTATATTTACTTTAACAAGATTCTTAAATGGATGTTTCAGTCTTAGACCCTAAGGCAACAGATAACAGACTAGTGGGCATTCCTTGCAAGTACTTCAAACTAGGTAAATAAAAACTGAAAAACCAGTTTTCCTTTACCTACTTCAAACATATAAAATCGTTGGGAAAGTAAATCTGAGGTACAAGATATGCAGAGATTATTTCCTGGACAGAATTGTGCTGTGAGTCTAACTGTTCCCACCAAGGAAGAAGGAAGAGCGATTCCCACTTCACCTCACATCAAGAGAGACAAGATTCAATGGTACCACTGGGAAAGCCTGTATGTGTGTCCTCTGCAGCTGGCAGATAGAAATAAAATTAGAGTCCAGCACCTACTCAGGAAATCTAGTAGCAAAGAAGCACCTTAACTACCTTGGTGCTGGAGTTCAGCAGAGTAGCTGATGTGTGGCAATTAGCTTGCATGCCCATAGTTTTGTTCAAGAAAAGAACATGCAGTCTTCTTCCACAGGGCTACCTGAAGGGGTAAGACACTCTGCAGACCAAAGCTGGAAATGTATTGCTGAGTTCCTGGATGTTGCTGAAGGAGTAAGCAACCAACTGGACTAGAGAAACTTTCATCTAGACCAAGAGAACTATAGGTGACAGTCCCCAATCTCTCATAAGAGAGTTTAAATACCTGCTAGGCCTAGGGAAGATGGAGCCATCTTGCCAGTCTAGTAAAAACTGTCTCACCCCTCTCCTCTGCTCTCCTCTCAATCCTTCTGGAACCCTGGTGAGGCCAGAAATCTTAGTTAACAAAATGGTGAAAGAAAGGGTGAAAGCTTAGCATAGGGGAAGGAGAGGAGAAAGGCAATACCCTACTTTCTCTAAGTTAACAGCCAGCCTTTAGCAGGACTCTGCTTGGGAAGGAAAAAATAAATAAATCAATCAGTGTTTTGATATACAGAACTGGATATTATATGGGACCGAGTTTGCTACTTAAACACAGTAACAGCCATAGGCGTTCCACATTTCCAACCATTGGCTAGAGAACTCTCCACTGAATAAATTTTAAAGAGGCATTAGGGACTAAAAGATGCTTTCTGATTACATCTCATTGTCCAGATGACTCAAACAACTCATTAAAAACACTGTATTCTTTCTACAGATTGTGTTTCTGTGACTATGCCGTGTTTAATTGATTGGAGGAAACAATATCAAAGTATATGCTTCAAAAAACTTTAACTTAGTCAAAATATTTTTCTTCTTGTCACCCCAAATGAATATTTAATGAAAAATTAAATTTTAAAAATGAAGACTTTTAAAATTTGAAATACCCAGGGGAATACAGTAGGAAATATATGATCCCCCAGAGCAAGGAATGAAATTCTAACAAAGTAGAATTGTCAGGATTGGCTTATCAAGTTTCTTATGTTTGTGTATCTAAACATATCTGCAGTTCCCAGACAAGGAACCTATCAAAGGACATGTTAAGTTTATAAGCTAAATAATTCAAGCAGATTTTTATTTTAAATATATTCTTCACTTTTACAAATAATTTCAGTTTATGTTTTTCAAAACTATAAGTATTTTCTTGTGAAGGTGATGCTCTGAAAGGGCAGAGGGCATTTATTTAAATGCTGCTTGTTGCCATTGCATTGGCAAATGTTCAGCTTTTAGACTGGGCATTGAAGAAATATGATAAAAAAGTGCATTGCTCAGGAACCTGAATCACGACTCATATCTTTTCTGTGTGCAGTTATTCTCTTCTACAATGTACAAAATCTTAAGTGACCTGTCATATAAATATTTCTAAAGATCAGTCAATACCTGCAGCATTGCCATCCATCATTGCTGAACAAGTTCTATTTTACACAGTAATCACATAAATCGAGTTACAAGAAATTATAATTCTTTAAGAAACACCTCTTGGTCCTTGGCAAGGTCATTACTGTGCTGTGAGTCTGTTCCCCAAGATAATGTAGGTCAAAGCATAAAGACTAGTGTAGCCAAGAAACAAAGAACATGGAGTAACAGATTCTAGAGTAAGTAATCTTACTTAAACAAAACCCTCAAAATATAGCTTTAGGGTATAAGCTAACATTTGATGAGTTCTTATGAAGCCTATTACATTAGGCATTGCATTGTTTTTCACACAAAAAGGACAAATTCTAGCCAGAAGTCAAATATAGGATTTAATCATTATTTGTAGTACAACGGAATGGAAAGTGAATCAAAAGTAACTTATAGACATTGCCATTATAGGTAGAATATTTTCAATAATATTTAAACCATATATTTAAATATAATTTAAATGTATATAATATAAATAAATACATAATATAAATAAATATAATTTAAATATATGATTTTAATGTAATTTAAATCATAACTCCCAGACAGACACACATTTAGAAAAGCAAAGTTGATCAACCAAATGAAGCAAAAATAGCAAGTTATCTAACTGGTGAAATTCTGCATTTTTTATAATGTTGTATAACTCAAACATAATTTTACTTTAATTTTGCTGTTGTTATTGTTGCTTGTTGGATTGGTTGGTTTGTTCATTTCTTTTTTGCATTGACTCACCCTAGATATTTAAAGTGTTTCAACATCTTGTCCAAATAGTGCTCTATGGAAGAATTTTAAAAAAGTACAAATACCTGGGAATTTCTAACACTGAAAATTGTGACTACATTCAAGAATTTTGCGATAATGCTCCAATAGTGAGTGCATAGCATCAAGTTAGATTATCCCCCAAAACACACTGTACTTTATTATGTGATAAGAAAAGAAAAGAATAGGTACTATTAACATATTTATGGCAATGCAAAGTACTTAAGGGACATGAACATTTACTTATGTAAAAGATGATTGGTGAAGATTATATGCAAAGCACAGTGTGTACCTATCTCTGCCTTTCCTTTCTGCAATTTTGTAACCTACAGAATAAGTCATCACTTCCCACTTCTGGACTATGCTCTTAGTCCAAATAAAATTTTGATTCATACCAAAAATTCACATTAGAGAGAATTTCTGACCTTCTACAGTAGTTTCTAATTGAGAAAATTATTGTAAGGGAACACTCAGAGGAAATAAAACATTTGGGACTAAGAAAGCCCACATATATAATTTTATGAAGAAGATGCAAACTAAAGATAGTATTGATTTAAGTTCTTTTTCTCCTTTGCATCTATGGCTATTGCATTTCATTTTTTGAGCATTCACTATGTGAATGGGCACCCCATGCTAGGTGGGGACAATGGTGGAACCAAAGTTAATCACATAGAGACTGGTGCTGAAGAATTGAGTCATCTAATAGGATAGATAAGATGAAGAGAAAAGTACTATAACAAAAAAAAATTTTGTGCTATATGATAGATTAAGTAGATTATCATATAGCATATGTGGAGGGCAAAGAGGCAAGCGTGGCTTCTAGGTGGGGACAGCATAAAACATTTTGGCAATGACATGTATGCTGGATCTTGAAAGTTAAGTGGGATTTGCTTTAAGAAAAGGGTGTAAGTTTGAGGCACAACAGGGGCAAAGGGAATTGCAGCAGACTGGGAAAAAGTATTCTAAATAAAGAAAATATGAGTAAAAGCTCCATGCTACCTATAAGAATGTCCATAATGAAAATCGTTACTTGAAAATGACTTTAAGTTCTTGGGAAATACAGCTCAATACTCCTTTTAATGTACTATGCAGGAAACCCAAACACAGCACAAAAAACAGAAATAAAATGTCTTCTTGTTACTGATGATGGAAATAAGAAAAATATACATGGTTTTCTCTCTTATTTTGGAAATACATAAAATGAAATGAATAGGCTAACACAAATGATTTATTATTTGTTTTATAATTGAGCTATAATTTATTTACAATAAAAAATCCACAAATACATTTTTGAATACTCATTAATTTCCATAAGTTCATGGAAGCTGGCTTTGTAAAGTTTTCCTTATCAGATAATTCATTTAAATACAGTTCTGTATATAATGAGGTTTTCTTCCCTTTGCTTCCCCTGAATATTTAGCAGTATAGAAACTTGACAGGTTAGGCAATTAGAATATAATTTATAATACAAGAATCATGCAGATGAACTACTTCCTGCTCATAATTTAAAATGCAAGTCAAATCAAAGATTTCTTATGCTAGACCAGAAGAAAAATTTCCTATGAACTGAATATTATAATATATTAATAGTTTTACTTATATCTTCAAGTGATCATGCTGAAAATAGCATCTAGTGCAATTCATTTTCCCTAAACAAAATACAAAATTGTATATATCAGTCAGCTTAATCCTCATGGACAACATTTAATTCCTGTAGATAGATGCTAACATGTTCAGGTTTCCACAGTGCCTTTTATTTTGTATTTTTATTTAGTTTTTTGAGATGGAGTCTTGCTCTGTCACCCAGACTGGAATGCAATGGCACGATCTTGGTTTACTGCAACCTCTGCCTCCTCGGTTCAAGCAATTCTCATGCCTCAGCCTCCTGAGTAGCTGGAATTACAGGTGTCTGCCACCATGCCTGGCTAATTTTTGAATTTTTAATACAGATGGGGTTTCGCCATGTTGCCCAGGCTGGTCTCAAGCTCCTGAACTCAGGTGATCAGTCTGCCTTGGCCTCCCAAAGTGTTGGGATTGCAAGCATGAGCCACCACGCCCAGTCGAGTGCCTTTTTTTTTTTTTTTTTTTTTTTTTTTGGAGTCTTGTTCTTTCGCCAGGCTGGAGTCTAGAGTGCAGTGGGCAATCTTGGCTCACTGCAACCACTGCCTCCTGGGTTCAGGGGATTCTCCTGCCTCAGCCTCCTGAGTAGGTGGGACTACAGGCACATGCCACCACAACCTGCTAATTTCCGTATTTTTAGTAGAGATGTGGTTTCACCATGTTAGCTAGGATGGTCCCAATCTCTTGACCTCATGTTCCAGATGCCTCGGCCTCCCAAAGTGCTGGGATTACAGGCGCGAGCCACCGCACCTGGCCTTAACATACTGCTATCATTTTACTTATTAAATGATTTTCCAATAGGTCCTGCGATCTGCTGTCTGTTATAAGGTATATCCCTGTTTCAATAGAAATGTTACCTGATAGTATTTTAAATGTTGGTAAATGGATAGCTCTTTTAAGTGATAGGAAATTAATCTGGTATTACAAATGGCAAAAATCATTAAGATCCTGTTGCTTCCTCTATTGTCATTCCGTTAATTTATTTTTTAGGTATTTTAGTTTCATGTGTACTGTGTATTGCACAGGCTGCTAGGTGTCCTCTGATAACCATAGTCCTTACACGAAAGTAAAACACCTGAGTTTTGCCTGAGTACATATATCCATCTGAAGTGAAACTATTTTATCAGGCTATTTTGAGTTGTATGTGATTAGGTAAAAAAAAAAAAAAAAAAAAAAAATGCAATTAGGAATGTCCTGTGTGTCAGCTTCTGGGACCATTCCTTAAACCACACTAGTGCTCCAACCCCTGTAGCTGTTTAAATTGTCTTTGCCTCTATCCTGTGGAATGGACACTGAGTGTAATGGCTGAAGTTACATTTACTAAGTTGGAATATAAGAACAAGGGCTAGACCTAGGATGGCCAAGTGGATGGCTGGAAGGTACATGGAGCCCTCAGCACTTTATGGAGCAGAGCTACACTTGCCTCCTAACATTAGGGAAGTATAAATCTCTATCATTTGAAAGTTCTAACTTAAATAAACATGTAAAAGTAATCTTACGATATATAACTTGTTAAAACCCATCTTGTTAAATGTTCCAAGGACTCACCTCTTCCAGAAAGTCTTCCAAGACTAAGAAATACCATGTATGCATCCCTATGAACATTATATTTCCCAACTGTGGCCATATTGATTCTCCAAGGGATTTTGAAGGGCAAGATAAATACTTAAAATGTATGTCAAATGAAAGGGACATTGCAAGCTTGTCCACAGCCAATAATAATGCAATTAAAGAGCTCACGATAGAATTGGGTGTTCTTATGTGCTTAATATTTTTATCTCTAAATGTTACCAATATCTTTTATTTTTAATTTCAGTCTAGTTAAAAAAGGAAATGATTAATTGCTATTTTTATATGCTACACACAACACTTACCAGAGAAAGGATGTTATTATAGTCTCAGACATATGACAGTTCTTGTAAATTATCTTTATCTCAAAAAGAACCTAGACAAACTCAAATGTCATTATCATAATCATTAAGCCAGATTAATATCTTTTCATAATATTGAATAATGAATTGTATTCAGCTCAGCAGGCCATTGTACTAGGTAGTACAGCATGAGTATACAAATTATCTGCAATTCCAACTCTTGGGAAGGCTAGAAACTTTAGTAAAGGTAAAACAAAACTAATTACAACACAAACCAGAGTATAATACTTAGTACAAAGTACAACAGAGATTTGGAAAAGAGAAAGGCCGCAATCAGTGAGTGGAATTAAGAAAAGCTTCAAGAAGTAGGTGGCAGTACCACATTGGTGCAACCTGGAGTCAGTTTAGAGTATATGGCCTTCTCATCTGACTCCAACTGTGGCCTTACCAGAACCAAGGAAGACACAAAAAGGGTATATAGAGAGATTACAGTCTACCTAGTAAGCCTGAGGCTTAGAGATCCAATTGCTCCAAACCCATCAGGGCAACTTCTTCAGGGAGAGTGTTGCAGGTTTACATGACAGGTTTTGCTGAGAAAGATTTCTGATTCCGAGTGGATCCTTCTACCTCCTCTTACTAAACTATGGCTTCAAATAGCCAATAGTTTTGCCCTCTTAATTTCAACAACCTTTGATAATAACTCATCCTACCTGTATTAATTCTGAATCTGCTTGTCTATAGTAATCTGTTTTTTAAATGGGATTTTTGCCCCTTTCTCACATTAGTTCAACCTCCTCCCAGCATTTGCTTAAGTCACATGCTTTCTACTGGTCCCTGGAATGTAGCCTGTTAAACAACCACATGATAGATACACATTTTACTTTTTCAAAGCCCAGAAAATTCTTAACCATTTTTGCTGCCTTAAAGACAGAATTATTATTTGTGAGACCTCATTTTTACCTACTAAGTTTAAGGTGTGTGGGGCAGGGTATGGGTGAGATATTTTGAACTGTTGTCTTCACCTTTCTTTTCAGTAATTTACCTCTCAATTTGGACCTTAGCCACAATAAGTGAATGCAGCTTCCTTCACTCAGTTTTAGTCTATGAAATTTAGGAATAAGATAATCTACCAATGAAAAATCTAAAATTGTAACTTTTTATATTTTATTTTCCTTCCAGGGGATGGGGAAAAGTTAATGGCATTAAAATGCATTAGGTTGATCAGCCATTATGCTAATGCACAACCTGCATAGTTCTGGGTCAGTAACACTACAGCCCCAACTTTCTTGATTGAAAGGGACACAGTGACCTTAGCAAATTGGTTTGGCAGGCTTGTTTCTTATCTCACAATGATAAAGTAAGTCTCATCAAAGAGCTAGATCATATTGAATTGGGGTATAAAAAAGTTGTCATTCTATCCTGCTTTAAAATATCCAACAATGTGTTTCTAATACCTTTTAAAAAAGGAAATGTTTGATCTCATTAACTTTTTAAAACAGTGCAGTGCCTAAAAACAACCAGTATTACCTACTCTTATAGAATAGGCTTAAATGTTAGCTTTTATAAAATGTAAACACAGAATGTTTACAGGTTAGTACGGCTCAGAAAAAAATATATTTAAAAAAACCCCTACATCTTTTAAAGATTTGATTATATTTACAAAATATCTACTTATTTCAGCAGGTTTATTATTACTAATGCATGTGATTTCAGGGGAGTAGAAAGAAGCTGAATTTAAATAACAACTTGTGGCAACACAGCACCAATTATACACTCCATGGCTATTTATGTCCTCTGGTGATCAACTAGCAGTGGGAAGTAAAATTGACAACATACTGGTACAATCACAATTATGGGTCAAACTTCAATAAGCCTGTTTAAATGGCCCCATTAGGTCCTACTTGATATACTGATTTACATATATTTTGACTACTGTCAGACATGTTATCTACTTTAAAATGCTGTGATATAATCATTTCCCATAAAGATGCATTCGTCCAGAACACTGAAAAATAAAATAGCATGCCATGCACACAAATTTCTGTAGAATTTGAATTGCATTAGAATATATCTCCAGCCACACTTTAGCAGATTACAAAATCATCTGGATTCCACAGCAGGGCTATTTAATAGAGAATTTGAATATTTTTAGAACTGTTTAAAGGAGCTTTTTCTAGAAACATAAACACATTTTTAAAGTAAACAAAAACTGTGTTCATAAGACATGATATGACTTCCTATATTGATCCATGCCTAACATGTTACTATCTTTAATGTCAGTTTGACCTACATATAGCTTTGCTGGGTGATTTTTCTCTCCAGTAGAACTGCAACCCTTCTGTAATGCTATCTAAAGATTGCTATTTTTGAGACATTTTCATGTGACAAAATGACTTTGTTTAAATTGTTTCCTTTCAAACTTGGTGTCACAATATATAGAAGTAAGCATATGCAGTGCATACTAAAGTATAAGGCACCATGATAAAGTGTACATCAGAAAACTCATCAAAATAACTTAACTCCTAGACATTACTGGTCTTGGAAGCCACCTGATGCTGCCTCTGTACTCCATCTTCCACCTTCCCCACCAGAAGAAACAGTTATGCTAAGCTTTGCTTATTATTTTATTGCTTTAAAATATAGTTTTTACTCCATATGCATATTTTCCTAAATAATATATCGTTCAGTTCGTCCTATCTTTAAATTTCCTAAAAATATTATTCTATTTGTCACGAAATGACACTTTTCATTTATTTACAGCTTTACTATTTTATAAGATTTATTCAGTTCAATATAATTAGCTGTAGTTCAGCAATTTTTACTGCTTATTTAAAATTCCATTATGTAAATATTTTGTGATTTATTTACCAATTACATACTTAAAATATATGCAGTTTAACACTACTGTGGATTATGAGCCTATGAACACTTTTGATGTCTCCTAATAGAAATGTGCAAGAGTTTCAAAAGTGGTGGTACCAGTTTCCACTTCCATGAGCAATATATGAGTGTGCATCATTTCACATCTTCAGCAACACTTGGCCTTGTTAGAATTCCTAATTTTTGCAAACCAAGCAGGTGTCATGGAATCTTGTTATGACCTTAATTTGCATCCTCTTATTACTGATAATATCGAGCATCATTTTATAGGTTTCTGGTGTCTGTGTTTTTCTGTGAAAAGAAAATACCTGTTTATGTCCTTTGCCAATTTTCTATTTGGTTATTTGTTTTTTTCTTATGTATTTTCAAGAATTCTTTAAGAAATTGCATATTATTTCTTCACATATCTATTTACCCCCATTAAACTTCAAGTTCCCTGAGGGTAAAGACATTACTTTCTTTGTTGTCATATCCCCTATGATCAATATCATAATTCAATTATACAGCTCTCTATTTTGCAGATATTAGCATGTTCCTTTTGCCAAAAAATCTTCTTAAATCATTAAGAAAAGAAGGAAAATATTTATCATTACAAGATACTTAAGGGATAATAGAGTAGGGAAGTGTGTGGGAAGAGAACAGAAACTTTACCATATGTATATGGTATAGATCTATCTATATATCTAATATATATATATATATATAAGAATTCTGTATACATATATTACTATGGTCTGAATGTTTGTGTCCACTCAAAATTCATATGTTGAAATTCTAAACCCCCAAGGCATTAGTGTCATCCAAGGTGATGGTATTCAGAGGTGGAGGCTTTGGAGGTAGACCCCTTATGAATGAGATTACAGATGACCCTGACTTACGATGACTCTTACAATTTTTTTGACTTTACAATGGTGCAAAATCAATAAATATTCAGTAGGAACCATACCTCAAGTATTCATACAACCATTCTGTTTTTCACTTTCAGAACAGTATTCAATAAGTTAAATATGATCATCAACACTTGATTATAAAATAAGGTTTGTGCTAGATAACTTTGACCAACTGTAGGCTAATGGAAGTGTTCTGAGCATATTTATGGCATGCTAGGCCAAGGTATGTTGTTGGGTAGGTTAGATGTATTAAATGCTTTTTAAGGTTATGATATTTTCAACTTATGATGGAATTATAGGAATGTAACCCCATGGTAAGTCGAGGAGCATCTGTAGGGTCCTTATAAAAGAAAGCCCAGATTGCTGCTTTGTGTTTGAGGACACAGCCAGAAGGTACCATCTGTGAACTACAAAGTGGGCCCTTGCCAGACAATGAATATGCTGGTGTCTTGATCTTGGGCTTCCTAGCCTCCAGAACTGTGAGCGATAAATCTTTGTTGTTTATAAGCTGCCCAGTTTATGGTATTTAAAAGATAAGAGCCCAGATAGACTAAGGTATATATACATATATGTACATATGAGTATGCATGTACATACATGTATGTACTACACACACGCAATATGGAAGACAGTGGTTCAGTAGAAAGATTATATGAAGTTTTGGTGTGGTACTCAAAAGTTTGTCTAAAAGTGACTTCGAGAAATTCCCTACCTTAAGACTTTCTTTCTAAATAATGTATTAAGTTATGGTTTTATGGTACCACAGAGAACATATACTTGTGTGTGTATGTTTCACTTTTTGCTAGTTTCTCATTTACTAGTTACTCATTCTCAAGAATGAGTAGTGATGGGAATTGAAGTGTTCCAAGATCCAGAGAAATAAATTACTTTCTTTTGATTGATGGCCATGAAATAGCATGGTCAGGCAAATACTGATGTCTAGAATCAGCTTACACAAGACACAAAGAAAACGTTTTTTCATTTCAAACAATGAACTATAACCATCAGTTTGCATGGTACATTCAATGAAAAGTTTGATTAGATATAAATTAAATGGTTAAAGATTGAAATTAAAAATGTCATTGTTGCATAAAATCTCTTAATATTCTAGATATCTTATTAAAACATAACAAACTATAATTGCTAGATTGTAATTATTTACATTAATTACCAAATTGCACTAATCACATAAATAGGTAGTAGCACTTTAAAACTTCCCATAATTGCTTCTAAAATTTTAAATATAGGAAATGTGAATTAAGATTGAAATAAAAATGAAGAAATTGGAGAGTTTTCAAAATTCATTTTTTAAAATTAGCGTTTATACCACTAACACCAACACATATTTTGCTAAGATTTAATACTATCCCTGTGCCTTTAATACTTAGATATGACTGTTTCCTGTGATTCTCTGTATAGAACTTGCTCTGCTATGTACCATGAATGTAGGCTAGTATCTTCATCAGCCTAGGTAAACCTTTTAATCCATAGAGTTCTACTAAAGAAAATTACCTTTGGATTATGCATGATGACTACCAACTACAATATGTTATCACTACAAGAAGAAGAAAAACTTTTCTATAATGCTAGAAAACCTTTCTATATGATATTATAATTCCTATAATTGTACATATGCACTATTTCTGTAGGAACAACACATTAGTTCCTTGTGCATAATAGGCAACTGATAATGACCTGTCACAAAATTAATTAATACAGATAAATTTTAGGGAATATGGACTTACCCAGTAAGACAGTTTTCTTGTTCCACTATCTGTCACAAAATTAATTAATACATTTAAATTTTAGGGAATATGGACTTACCCAGAAGGACAGTTTTCTTGCTCCTCGTGGTATCTTCAACTTAGTGAACCCCAACACTTGGTACCTAATACGTGTTCATGTTTCTTAAATGTGACTCAGAATCTAACTGTGGTAAATCTATCTGATCAAAATTTTCTGCTTAATTTTGAGGATTTGGGTGCAACTGAATGCTCCTATATTAGAAGCATGGGTGGAAGGTTTTCTCAACTATGTCTCAGCAGTGTGAAAGCATAGTAGTAGCTCTTCAGTCACTGGATCTTTAGCAGTCACTAATCATTCACTAAATCCTACTTTTTGGTTTGAAAGTATGACCTCTGGGAGAAGTACTTTCTGCAGTGATTCCCTAAACCTCGTTATAACTTCAGTAATGAGATGACAGGTTTACTTACTTTAGCAGGAATTTTGTACCAGGTGCTGACGACTAATGCTGACAAGGGAGAGACATATTATTTCTTGAGCTATCCATATGGGTTTTATGTAAATAATTCTTTCATCCAATCATTCCCAATCCTTTTGTGGACATTAGCACTTTTGTAATCTCCTAGGGAGTGCTTAAAGTACTCACTAGAGCCACACAAGTATGCCATAAATATCACTCTGCACCTTAGACTTTATGTGATAACGATGCTGCTGCTTAACTCATAGTCTGCATTCTGAGTGCCTTGACTATGAGCCATGTACACCTTTGGTATTTTGGTGACAGTCTATGCATTCCTTCTCTTAATAGGGTTCTAAAGTCCATATAGTAAAATACATAAGATTACAAAAACAAAACAAAAACAAAAACAGTAATACTGAAGTTCAGTTATAAATTTATCAAGAACTAAAATTGTGATATGTTTCTTTATCAACAAATTATACAGTAAGTTCTCAGATTTGGTCTAATAACTACTTGGATCATAAAACAGTGATGAGTTTAAATGAAATTTCAAGATATTTGCCACTACTACAATACAATATGATACGACAGTATAGTTGTATAGAGATTACCAATGTGTTTGTTGCCTAGATTCATAACTGAAAGAAATGCTAAATATCAAGGAAATTTTGCGGAAAATTGCTGTAATTTCATTTCCATCCAAATTACCCATACTGATTTTTGTCGGTAATATGGTTGGCCAGATTGCTGTTCAGCCCAGGGTTGCTGTGAAACAGAGTCATTCTGGCCTGCCCTCCAGGGATCAGACTTCCAGGTCACTCTGCGAAAGCCTAGGCTTTGAGCCTCATTTAATGAGGGCTCTTCCTTTTTTGGAGTGGGGTAATGGTGACTTGCCCCATTCTCCATTTTCTTTTTGCTGCATCTGGCTGGCCCACCTATCAGGGTAGGTGTTAGGTTAAAATTTCCAAAATGTTTTCAGAAATTTTCTCTATTTATGCTAGAATTATCATAGCAGGCCCACAATAGAAATGTAAGTATTTTTCACTAATTCTTCAAGTTTTCAGGACACACATATTTCTAACTTTAAAACTCAGATACTGCTTCTATGTACCTTTGGGATGGGGCATGAAGTTGAGTGTTTTCTTTAACTGAACGAAATACCACTAATTCAAGGTTAACACTGCTTTTGATAGGATGTGAGTGAGTGAATAATAGTAACTTAAATGAAAGCATTTTAATCTCTATGGAAATCACTGTAAATGCAATATGAAAAAAATCACTTTATAATACATGTCTGTGTCAGCAAGTCAGAAGATCCATCAGGAACAGAGGGAGATCTTTGTAATGAACATAGGATTTCTGTGAAAGTTAATCATTTAGAGCATAGTATGATAAGTATTTTATTTTAGTTGGAAGTTGTGTCTTAACATTTATAACTCCAACAACTGCATGAATGTGTACGTTTCAAAACCTATTAAATTTATTAATTTTAAATTTGTATATTATTATGTATTGCATATGTCATATTAATACATTGTATATAATTTATGCATATATCTACTTCATACATATATCAAATTAAGAGTATTCACTTATAGTTATAATAACAGACTGATCTACAGATATACAAGCCATTTGTTTTATGTATGAATTATTTCCTATGTATGCTACCTGTTTTAGATGATAAGATGTGATGTATTAGTTACACAAATATAAACTATTCTGAATGGGAACATAGTATTATTTTGGCCCATGTTTAACATACAGAATATTAATACACACACAAAAAAGACTAAATTTATTTCTGGCAGAGTGGTAATTCTAATTGTGATGCTTGTTAACATTTACCTGTAATTGTCTATTTATCCTAAAGATTTAACATTCTATACTCTGAAATGATTGGAGAAAATTGGACAGGTTCCTTGGAGAAACTCACTGAATATGAGCTTATTTTTTCAAAAGTCTAGACAATATAATGTAGTTTAACTAGTATGCTAGAAGCCCAAACTAAGTCATAATTGATGTGTCGATTTTTCCAAGTATATTAATTTCATTTAAATAAATAAGATTAAAAAATGTTTTTCAAATAAAAATAAATGAACCAAAAAGACAATTCAGGAAAGGATGTATTTTAAAACCCTAGAAAAGTATAATAAAGTGGGACACAGAATTAGTAAATAAACATGAAAGAAGTTAAGTAGCCTGTGAGGGGCCACAAAAGAGCTTTTGTATAGTGTTAACGTTTCGGTTACTGTTGTGGTTACAAGAATATATTCACCTTCAAAATGCATAGAGTTGTACACTTACACATTTTGCATTTTTCTTTCTATGTATCACACATCAATTAAAATTTTACTTAAAGAAAAAAAATTAAACAAAAAGAATGGAGGTAACCTTTTTTCCAAATCAAGAGCACATTCGTCCTGAAGCAGAGGGATGGAAAACAAAACAAAACAAATCTAGAGCACATTTTATTTTATATCACCAAGTGTTGTTTTAATATTTAAATAATATAATCTTTTACAAACATTTAAATGATAAAATATACTTTTAATGCTTCCATAAAAATAAAGCCATTGTTACTACTTTCTTGGCCTTTTTACTTCATGTCTTTTATATGGGTTTTCTCATAACGAATAACTTTTGTTTTGAGACAAGGTCTCACTCTGTTGCCCAGGCTGGAGTACAGTGGTGCAGTCTCAGCTCACTGCAGCCTAGACCTCCCTGCCTCAGCTCCCCAAGTAGCTGGGACTACAGGAACCTGCCACCATGTTCAACTAATTTTTTTTTTTTTTTGTATAGATGGGGTTTCACCATGTTACCTAGGCTGGTCTCAAACTCCTGGGCTCAAGCAATCTGCCTGCCTGGACCTCCCGAAGTGCTAGGGTTACAGGCATGAGTCACCATACCTGGCTGTACATAACTAATTTTGAATTTGGTTTTTACTTGCTATGTAGAATCTTTGGATATCTTCCATGTTATTTGAAAAAAGCCTGAGCTGAAGTGAAGTCTAGGCAGTGGGATGAGATGTAATTTCAGTATTTCCTTACCCTGCCCTTTTAAGTGTATCAGGGATAGTGATGATGATGTGTCCAAATACTAACTAGTCTTCCCACATGAATCATTATCTGCTCTGGAAGGAGAGGGATTGGGGAGACCGCACATGGTCACTGCATTTGGACCTCCCCTCTAGGTAGGGAGACAGATGGAGAAGAACAGGACAAAACCTCAGAGATCTCACCCAACGTTAGGACACAATTGATCCTGATATAAAGAGGGTACATAAAGCCTGAGGTTCTATGAGCCTCAGCTTTACTGCAAAGAGTTGATGGCATTTTATTTCATTCTATTTCCTAGAGTTTCCCTCCATCTCTCTGTGTCTGTCTTATGTCTCTCTTTCTCCCCCTCCTCTCAACTTCTTTTTTATTCTATCCCATCTCACTTTCTTCATTTTCTTGTTATTCTGTTTTTTAAATTGTTGTTCGTTTTCTTCTATCCTGAGCTTTGATTATTAGCTCAGTTTCTGATATTGAGAGCTAAATTGTTTCTTTTCCTAATATTAAGGATATATTGCTTTTTTTAAAAAAAATCTTTACTTAAAGAACATTTTTTTTTTTTTTTTTTTCTAGTAAGAGCAGCAGATCTATTTGGCAAGAAAGCCAAACCTGTTGAAATTTAATTTACAGAATGCAGATGCCAGGCATTGGGGGAGCCAGGTAGGATGGTGAGAGTGCCCCTGCACTGTGTTTTTCACATTGGTTTCCAGTAGCGTAGCATATTGATTTTATAATTTATTGCTTTCAAAGTCATTTGCAATATGCTTCAATTTGCAATGATCCTTCTTATAGTTCCAATTTGCTTACGTCAGTCAAGAACACTGAAATTGTTCCGTGGCAGCATGTTTCCTTTGTAGCTCTGATTTTTTAATAGTTCAATTCATTTAAATTGGGATTGAAAGCTAACATTGATTTTCCTTTTTAACGTCTAGTATTCCTCAAGTTCTAGTCCCATATATTTTGGGCTTATCATACTTATGTTTAAAAGGACAGCTTTGGTAGGTAGTAGTATTTTACAAATTCCCCTTGCATTGTCTCAATTACTGTAACTGACTCAGATTAAGTCCAACGCTATCCAAACTAGGAAAAAAAAAAAAAAAAAAAAGACAATAAACAAGTCAACCAGACAGAGAAAAAGGCCTACAATTTCTCAATTTTCAGCATGCAAATTTTAATGCATCTCCTTGGTTTTCATCTTGATGATCTACCTGGGTCTGGAGTCCATGAATTTGCATATTGGTTTTGTGATTCAAACTTTCAGGAAAGTAAACCTCTGGTCCTCTTCTCCTGTGCCCTTGGTGGCTGGCTAACTAACCCCTATCTTAATTTTCAATCAATCTTCCTTACCTTACCTTTTCACCCTCACAAGAATTTGGTAGCTACAAGTCCTGAGTTTTTCTAAGGTTCAGCAGCATGAATCACCTTACATCCTCTTGGCTCCCACCCCTTGAAGGTTCAGGTTTCATTGTTTTTAGTTCTGCAAAGTCAGCTACCACTCCTAGGCTGCCTCTTCAGTTTTCAAAATTTCTATATTTCTCGTACATAATTTTCTATCCCATTCTCTTTGACCTCCCTAGTTTTATGTTTTCATTTATTTTATCACAACTTTCTGGGCCTTCAAGATACAACAGAGCTAAACATATATCTTCAATATCCTCACTTACACCAAAAATCTCTAGCATTATTTTGCATAAGGGTTGTTCCCATCAAAGATTATATATATAGCAATCAAATATATTAGTTACAGTTTTCACCACCAAATAACGTATATTGAAAAGTCAGCTTATCACAAATTTTAAGGTTATATACATCAGAAACATAATAACTCTTGGGTGAGTGAATTCTAAACAGTTCAGCCCTGTCCATCCATTTATTTATGCATTTAAAATATTTATCAAACACTTTCTGTATTCCAGGTGTTAGTGATACTGTAGTAAACACCACCACAACATGCCTCCTCCCATGAGCTTACTTTCTTGAGAAGATAGAAAAGACAGAAACAAAAAAGATGTTATATGTGCAGTTTATCTAGGAAGAATAATAAATAAGACCCATTAGGAAGGGTCTGAAAGTTAATATTTTAGAAAGAATAGCTAGAGTAGGCTTTTATGATGAGGTGGCAATTGTTCTGAATTTTAAAAATATTTTTAGCCAGTATGACTTAAAAAGCATCCTCTATTGTCATCTACATATATAGTACATGGTTTTGTCCACAGGCAGTTCAGTAGAGTCAAGTCATCTGTGAAGCACCTTGAGGTCAACTTTTGGTCTGAGCAAATCAGGGACTACACTTTTATCTTCTTTGTGAAAAACTGGGCATATGTCATTACCAGGTACCTGTAGAGTAGGAATTGTATTTCCATTCTAAACTTTGATATGTTACCATGGAAACAACTCCTTCTTGGTATTATATGAGGGGACAACTGAAACATTCTTACTTCAGGATAATTAACTCTGGGCATTTTAAGATTTGTCATCTAGGTGAGAGTTTTACAGGTTGTCAAAATAATGTCCAGAATGCAAACTCAGTAATTACACCATTAATATCATACGAAACTCACTCGTTATTGTAACAACATATTAATAGCTGGAAATATCACATTAAATGAGGCTGGGTGCAGTCGCTCATGCCTATAATCTCAGCACACTGGGAGGCTGAGGCTGGAGGATCACTTGAGTCCAGGAGTTGGAGACTAGCCTGGACAAAATAGTAAGATACCATCTCTACTAAAAATAAAAATAAAAAAAGTTAGCTGGAAGTGATGGCGCCTGCCTGTAGTCTAAGCTACTCAGGAGGCTGAGGGAGGAGGATCACTTGAGCCCAGGAGTTCAAGGTTGCAGTGAGTAGTTAGCTGTGATGGTTCCACTGCACTCATGCCTGGGCAACAAAGCAAGACCCTGTCTCTTAAAATAAATTACATTAAATTAAGGATTACTTCCTACTTCAGTTAAAACTAAAAATGTTAACATAAAAGTTTTTTTTAGTGTTGAGTAAAATGCAAACATTTTACTTTTAATTGTTTGATGAATAATCTCTCAATTTAGGTTTTTCTTCATTACAAAGGCAATTCTTTGTGTGTGTGTGTGTGTGTGTGTGTGTGTGTGTGTGTGTAATGTATATAAGCCTGAATCTTAAGATAGGAGTGTATGTGTGTTTGTATATTTTATTAGAAAGAAAAAAGCCTCTAAAGTATAAAGCCATCATTTTGGTAGCTTTTCACTTAGTATTAAAACCTTGACACGTTTCTGTAGTAAAATGAGGGGCCACAGATATAGCAGATTTCATCTCTTAGTTGGAGGTTCTATATTATATTGTATTATAGAAAAATATTTGTATTATATAAAAATAAATCAGAGGCCAGGAACAGGGGCTCATGTCTGTGAATCCCAGCACTTTGGGAGGTCAAGGTAAGGGGATCCCTTGAGCCAGGATTTCAGGACCATCCTGAGTAGCACAGTGGCACCCCATCTCCACAAAAAATAAAAAATTAGCTGGGAATGGTGTCATGCACCTGTAGTCCTATCTATAAATCCTTCCTAAATCTAAAAGTAAAAACTTATGATTAGTTGATCATAACTACTGGAAAGGAAAGAGATTCATGACTCCCATTAATGTGTCCTGTATCCTCATGTGTCTTGACCTCATTTCCTATCTCCAAGGCAGCACTGTCTTCTCACATTTAAAGCTCACCTCTCCTGCTTTTTGCTGAGAGTTTCTCACTCGGCGTCTTCCAGGATCTTGCTCCTCATGAATCTCTTTGTCTTTTATTTATCTCTGGGTTTGTTCATTCTTTCTTTCTTTGACAGGCTTTTTTTTCTCTTCAGCAGTCACATACTCAAATTTCTACAGGCTAATACTAATTTTAAAAAGCAAAACACTCTTCTCCAGATTCTTCTTCCCACTCAGAAACTTGCTCATACCCATGCTTCTCTTTCTGTTCAAACTTCTAGAAACAATTTTCTATACTTGATATGTCTAATTCTTCATCTTAATTTACCAGTCTAACACAATCAGTCTTTCATTTTACTAGTTGACTGTAATTGCTTTCTGTAAGCTTAGCAGTATCTTTCTAATTTTCAACAACTGACTCCTTTACCCTACTAAACATCTCCAAAACATTTTCTCTTACTGTTTCTTTGTTCTACTGTTTCTACTCTTGGTTACTTTGACGCTTCTTGTTTCTGATTTTCCTCCTCTCACTTCCATGAATCATCCCAGTCACCACTGCCGTGTTCTTTATTTCCATCTTTCTCCAAATGCAGCTAGTTTCAAGAATCCTTCACTACCCTTGTTTTTCAGCTTCTGATTTCTCTAGCAGACTATCTCAGATGTTTCTACTGTTTTACCTATCACTTCCATGCAAATAATTCACAGATCTATATGTCTAGTTCTGACCTTCTAAATTGATGAGGGGCCTAAATTCCCATTCCAGTTGCCTATTGAGCTTTTCCTCCTGGATGTCATTCTGGCGTCTCAGACTTGATATGTACAAACTCTAAAACACCATTTTTCCACTTTTTGTGTGTTTACTTTTTCAACATTCCCTTTGTTGAAAGCCACATACCTTTCATGATCTGGTATAAATAACACATTATTTTTAAAGACTCTGATAGTGTCAGGAAAAAAGGCTAATTGAGGGTTTTTGAATTTCAATCCATAATTGATAAAGTATAAAGCCTTTATCTGGAAAAGCCCTATAGGACATTGATTAAGAACCTATGCTTTCATGTCAGGCTTCCCTGGGTTTGAATACCAACAATATCTTTTAGAAATTTTGTGAAGTTTCTCAAGTCCCCTCAACTTGCCAAGCCTTGGTTTTCTCACCTGCACTATGAAAATAACAATAAGGGTCATGAGTAGTAAGGGTGAATGGTAGAGTCATGAGTAATAAGTGACACAATTAATCATAAGCAATTTATCATTGTTTTCAGAACATAGTGCTAGCAACAATAATTATTATTAGAAATAAAATAAAATTCTTAAGAGTGTTGTTTTAGCCTCTTTTTTTGCTGCTATAACAGAATGCTGCAGATAGGTAATTTACAAAGTACAAACACTTATTAGGCTCACAGTTATGGAAGCTGAGAGGTCCAAGAGCATGGTGCCAGCATCTGTCAAGGGTCATCTTGTGGTGGAAGGTGAGAGGAAGAAGCAAGCACATGAGAGCTCTCTTTTGCTCAGGAGCCCACTCCCAAGATAACTAACCCACTCCCATGATAACAGCATTAATTTTTTCATGGATTAATTACCTCCTAAAGTTTCCACTTTTCAACATTGTTTCATGAGAGAATAAGTTTCCAACACATGAAATTTGGAGGACGTATTCAAACCATATCATTTCTTCTCTGGTCCCCAACATTGATGTCCTTCTCACAATGCAAAATACATTCATTCCATCCCAATAGACTTAAAATTTTAACGGTTCCAGCACCAGTTCAGAAGTCCAAAATCCAGAGTGTCATCTAAATAAGATATGGTTGAGAAGCAAGGAATGGTTCATTCTTAGGCACACTGCCTTCAGCTTTTGATCTGTGAAGCCAAAACAAGTAATCCACTTCCAAAATAAAATGGTGTGACAAGCAGGGATAACGGCAAAAAGAAATAGCTAAGTGGTCTCAAGTATGTCTAAAATCCAATAGGAAAAACAACATTAAAGTTTACAGTTGGAAAATAATCTCCTTTGGCTTCATGTCCTACTTCCTGGATACAGTGGGGCTGGAGATGGGCCCCAAAGGCCTCAGGCAACTCTGCCCCTATAGCTTTGCTGGGCTCAGTCTATCCAGCAGCTCTCAGGGGTTGGAGTCATATGTTGGTGACCCCATAGCTCTGTGTTCTTGCCAGTAGCCCTGTTCCTGTAGCTCCACAGAGTATTACCCTAATGAGAATTTTCTGTGATGGCGCTGCCATTGTAGCAGGTTTCTTCCTAAATGCCCATACTATCTGTGACATCCTTTGAAATCTAGATGGAAGTAGCTATGTCCCCACAGCTCTTGAAATCTGCATGCCTGTAGAATGAGTGCCACATGGACACCACCAAAATTTACAGCTTGTACCTTCTGAAGTAGTGGGTTGAACTGCACCTGGGCCCCTCTGAGTCAAAGATGAGGAAGCTAAAAAGCACTGCTCCAGAATGCAGGCAGCAGAGATCTAAAAAGGCCCTTGACAACGAGCTCATGGAGGGCACCCAGGGCTCACCCCTGAAAACCATTCCACCCTCTTAGAACTCTGGACCTGTGATAGGAGGAGTGGCCTAGAAGATCTCCAAAATGCCTTCAGTGTCTTTCTCTCATTGTCTTGATGAATAGCACCTTGATTCCTTCTATCCCTGGTAATGTCTTTAGTAAATTGTCAATAATACCTTGTATTTCCTTCTAAACTGCCTTTTCATTCTTTACATGGCCAGGCCACAAATTTTCCAAACATTTCCACTTAAATTTTCTTTTAATTATAAAAAATCTGCCTTTAAATCGTTCTTTTCTTCTTCATCTCATTTTATGCAGTTAAAAGTAGCCATGCAACAGCCTACATGGTTTGCTGCTTAGAAATTTCTTCCACCAGGAATCCTGGTTCATCATTCTTAAGTTCCACATTCCATAAAGCCCTCAGGCATGAACACAGTTCACCCAAGCTGTTTGCTCCTGTACAACAAGGAGAGCTTTTACTTTAGTTTGCAATACCTTATCCCCCACTTTCATCTGAGACCTTCTCAGACTGGCCTTTACCAGCATTGGTATGGCATTCTACCAGCATTGTGTTCACAACCACTTAAGTAATCTCTAAGAAGATTTAGACTTTCCTTAGTCTTCTTTTCTTTGAATACTCAATAGAATCACACTTGATGTTCCACCAATGGCAGTCTAGGCTTTTTTAAACCCACTCCTCAAAATTCTTCTAGTCTCCACTTGTAACCCAGTTCCAAAGTCTCATCCACATTTTCAAGTATTCATTATAGCAATAGCCCCACTTCTTGGTACCAATGTTCTTTCTTAGTTTATTTTCTGTTGCTATAACAGAGTACCACAGACTGGGTAATTTCTAAAGAACAGAAGTTTATTTCTGCTCACAGTTCTGGAAGCTGAGAAGTCCAAGACTGTGGTGCTGGCATCTGGCAAGAGTCATCCCATGGTGGAAAGCAGGAGGTGGAAGTGCATGCATGAGACAGAGAAAATAAAACCTGAACTGATCCTTTTATCAGGAATCCACTCTTCAGAGAACCCTCTCCTGCAATAGCAACATTAATCCATTCTGCATAGATTAATCCATTCAGTCTTCAGTGTGGTAAAAGAACAAGTTAGTACAGATGCAGAACTCATTATACATAGTCAATATTCAATTTGCTCATTTATTTGCCATGTGAAAACTGATCTCTATTGTCAAAGAATCATGGTAATCTCATCAGTTTAAACCTTAAAGTCTTTTCATGAATAAAATTCTTGATTATTGAATACAGGAGTTTCTGTTGGGGGCCAGTATCAGTATTCTTCACCCTCCTATTGCCCCCAAGTAATAATGGCTTACATATTTCCTCTATATTTGAGTATTCTGACTATTTCTCCTTTAAGAGGGGGTATTTATGCAAACCAGACAGAAAATTCATATTGAGAATTATCAGAATAAACATTTTAGAAATCTCCAGCCTATATTTTAAAAATATTTTTTAAATACATTTCTAATTTCTTTGTAAATCTATAAGTTCATACTTTTTTCCTTTTTTTAAGACTAGTCTTACTCTGTCACCCAGGCTGGAGTGCAGTGGCGTGATCTCGTCTCACTGCAGTCTCTGCCTCCTGGATTCAAGTGATTCTTGTGCTTTAGCCACCGATAGCTGGGATTACAGGCATGCACAACCACACCAGGCTAATTTTGTGTGTATGTTTCTCTCTCTCTCTCTCTCTCTCTCTATATATATATATATATTTATATTTAGAGATGGTGTTTTTGCCACGTTGGCCAGGCTGGTCTGACCTCAAGTGATCAGCCCATCTTGGCCTCCAAAAGTACTGCGATTACAAGCATGAGCCACCACACCAAGCCGCTTCTTTCTTATCAGTTCACAAACTCACTAAAATTAAAAAGCATTCCAAAATCAAGGTAAAGAAAATACCATTTTATTTCCATGGGTAGATAGTAAACCAGAGATTTGAATGTTTGATAATATATCTATTTTTAAAATATCAGGCCAATTTTATTATACAAGAAAGCTGAAATTTTAGAAATATTTGGTGTAATTTTCACCTTAAACATAATGTCATATATATATATGTAGTCAATATTTTAATCAAACATGTATAGTGGTAAAATTTGTGTAAGATGAAAATGATCTTCTAAATGTTTAATTGAAATAGAAATATTACCTTTTTAAACTCTAAGAGTATGTGCCATATTTGAAATGTAAAAAACCCAGAAATTTGTAACATATATTTATATCTTTTTCTTAAAAACAAATCCCAAGGTAGTGGAGGACACATTGTAAGCTTCTTAGTTAAAAAGTTAGGAGATTTTGCTTTTCCTGTGTTTCAAGTTGATGAAACTGTAAGCATATGCCTCACAACACATCTGCAACACTACAGCCATGTATTTTAAGTTGATATTGCCTGTAGTCAAGTGTGAGTCATGAATTTCAATACATTTATTTCAATTGTTCCCTACAGCAAAGGTGCAGAAAATACTTATTTCCCTGGCTCCTATAAAATTCAAATGAATTTTATCATTTGAACCAAGGAGAACACTCTAAGATCCTAGGCTTTCCGTAAAAACACATAATCGGGGAAAATGTTAATGGTTTACCACATTATTAAAGTAGAGAGAATCAAGCTTTCCTTCTATTTCACTTGGATATATTTCCAAAATCTTCAGGATGGTTATTTTCCCAGCTTGTCTAGAAAAAGAGATAAAAGACCCTGTCTCTCTAGTCTGATAGAAAACATTATAGCTACAGGTCAGTACAAGAAATTGCTATAGAGTCAGGCAAATGAATTGCTAGTAGGGCTTTTTATTTCAACTCAGTTTTTTTCTTATAGCTATAATTACATTATTCAAAAATATTTATGCAAATCTCCACCCATTAGAGGTTTAAATTTTCTAAAAAGTTCTTCACTTTTCATACTACCTGGAAAAATCAATCTTTTTTCATGATTCATTATTTACACTGAAGGTAAGTTAATTTCCACTCTTTCCATGGGCCTTTGGAATAAAGAAAAGATGATACTAGCAGTGCTTGGTTCCAAGGAAAATACTACTTCATTTACAAGGTTTTTTGCCTAAAAGTTATCAGAACTTAATGATATCAATGGTGTAGGTAGTATAACTAAGTGATAATTTATGGGTGATATAAAGTCAATTTAAATGTGTGACATAAGTGAAAATTTATGGGTGATAAAGGACAATTTAAAAGTGTCACAAACCATATGACATTACCGTATCTATTATCCTTCTAGTATATTTTAGTGCAAATGTTTTAGAACATATATTTTATTTGGGCTACATTTAGGGGTGATCCTAAAACCTAATAGAGTAATTACAAATCAAATAGACATTATAAAGTGTATTTCTTGTATATGTTTGCTCCAAATTACTGTTGAATTAATATGTAATGCATGATGAATGATTAGAATAACATTATTATTATTATGATTATTACAATGTTAGCATTCATATATAATGGGTAGAATCCATTCAAAGAATTTTGATGAGAAAAACACTGGTGATGAGAAATAAATTGAGAGGGTTGTGACAATAATTTTTTTTCATTTGTTTGTGACAATAATTTTTAAAAAGAAAGGAACTCTTACCAGTTTTGAATTCAGTTTGTGTGCCTTGTAATAATTATAGATACTCATGCTGATCTCGCCTTGCAAGGATGGAATACAAATGTCCAACAAGTGCTGCTGAACTATTCAGGTGGCTCTGTTACTTCAGTCAACTCAACTTCAGATAAATACTGTCCCAGTTTGTGTAGCATGCTCGACTGCAGACCCTTCTCCCAACCAGCTGCCTTAGAGTGTAAGCAGTTTTATACAGTTCTCTTTCTCCCTCTTCTTTTTTTTTTTAGCCAATTAATCTTTACTGTATAAATTTACTGAATCTCAAGAAAACAAAGGAGACAATTAAAAGCAAGCACCAAAAAGACAATTAAAACTACAGCCACAATGAAGGTAGTATGATGAGTGCCCCCTTTGTAATTTTTCACAATAGATTTTGTAAATTATTCAGAATCTTTTTCTTTAGATTAATAAACATTCATTTTTAGAGCAGTTTTAGGTTTACAGCAAAGCTGAGCAGTACAAAGAGTTCCCATAAACCTCTTGTCTGCTCCCCCTTATCAACTTCCCCACAATGGACATCCAGTGCCACAGTGGTATGTTTGTTATGACTAAGGAAGCTACATTTGACATATTCTTATCATGCAAAGTCCATAGTTTACATTAGGGTTCGCTTGGTGTTTTTCTCTGTCCCTTAAAATTAAATGGCAGTGCTTCATTGTTCAGAATGCCACTCTAAGCTATTCAGTGCATAGTAAGCATACACTAAGCTAGTCAACATACTATAAAATAATAGTGCACGGTAAGAGCCTTTCTAAACAAATCCAAGCTATTCTGTCACTGCTGTCTTACATATCTGTAGCTTACCATTATGCACCGATGCTAGGCCAAAGTGAGAAACACGCTGGTGTTGGGGAACAATCCAACTACTTCTAAAAAATAGTCTGTGGTGATGACTACCTAATTTACCACTCTAGTCAAGAGATGAGGCAGCCCTTCAAATTGGCATTTGGAAAGGTTAAGGGTGGTACAAAAGCTTAGAGTCAATTGTGATGCTCAAACCCAGCAGCTCCTCTTATAGTTTAGATATTTCTTTCTTTTCCTTTTATTGGCTGTAATTTCCTATTACCATTTTATTAGGTTGTGTTGCCCTCTAATATGAGTCAATACAAATCTCTTTTGGAAAGAGATAGAGTGTAATGGATATTTTGAAATTAGGAGTAAGGATGAAATTCATGAGGTTATGGATAAAAGCAATATTTGCCATCTTCCTCCCATCTCCCTTCCCACACACAAAGGCACATACATCACATAGTGGGAAAACAACAATTTAATATGAATAAAGCGAGGTCAAGTTTAATATATTAATTGACTTAGAGGGCTCATAATATGAAATGAATAGGGTGGTTAGTTAGTTCTACAATGTCTATTTGCTTACTTGGTTAAACACTAGGTATCTAATTAATTGACATGTATTTGAAAGTGCCCTTCTAGGACAATCACTATTATTGACTCTGGAGTTATGATACTGAACAAAGACAAGAATTTCTGTTTTCTATAGCTTATACTCTAGCAATGGCTAAGAATTGCTTACCCTGTGCCAGGCACATTGTAAGTTAGTTTATGTGTTTTAAGCCTCACAATCAGCTCATCAAATAGGGACTAATAACACAGAAAAGAAAACTGAGATATTGAAAGGTTAAGTGACTTGCCTGTAGTCACACAACTAGGAAATTGTGGTAGCAGAATTTGAGCCAGGTTCATTTTTCCCTCTGCGCATGCAACCACTTACATAGCTGGGGCCTCATAGAAACTTAAAAGGGAAAACACTTATAAAGTAACTACATGCTACAACCTGATGCATTATTTTCTAAGAGAAGTAGGAAGCATTTTTAAGGATCGATTATGATGATAGGTATTTGCCTCTGAAACTTCATCTTACCATAACCATTTTCTGGCAATTGTCAGTATGTGATTTGAAGAACAGGGAAGTGATTTAGTGGTAATGTTACAATATTCTATTTCTTCTGGCTTATTTTTTAAACAAATTTAACCAAATTGGTGATCTGGGTTAAGAGTAATATTCAGAATTATATTGCCACGGCATTACACACTTTGTATATGAGCACAACTAATTCTCTATTGCTTACTATAATGCTACATGACCATATGATAATTGTTAACATGAGGCAGCCTGGAAGTGAAGAGCAAAAAGGCATTCCTTCGTGCATTCTATTCATAGCTCCAATATGTTGTCTGACATTGGAATCAGTCATTTAAGCTCTGTGAACCTGTTTTCACCTCTAAAACAGAGACCTACTAGCAATCTTGTTTTATACCAACAGGACTGATGTGAACATCACATACGGAAAATGGAAATAAAAAATGCCTTGACATTTAAAAATTTACTTAAATTTTAAGTTACAAATAAAAAAAGGGATAGGGCATTTAGCCTACTACAGGATAAGCATTTTGCAAGATTGCTATGCAGATCCTTACTTAAGGGAAGAAGAAATGAAGTGATGGAAAGTACAGTGTGCATGGTGATCACTCAACAAATGTTAGTTAACTTTATCATTCTCTTAGCACATATATACTAGAATGTATCCCTATGTGTTTATGTTCAATGTTCAGAACTAAATTAAACAGTGAGAAATATAATTACCTCTTGGTTCTTAAGGGCATAATGTTTGAAAATGATCAATCCTCCTTTTTTTTTCCTTTGCCTTTGTGAACACAAGACTTTTCTGAACAAAAAGGTCTGAAGTCAATTAGGATTTCTTATAGCAACATTTCACAGATAGTGAAATATAAATTGCTCAGTTTTGATATCTAAAAACAGACCCTTAATGGTTAAAAGTGAAGGCCTTAGCCAGGCGTGGTGGTGTGCACTTTATAGTTCTACCTACTTGGGAGGCTGAAGTGGGAGGACTGCTTGAGTCTGAAGTTTGGAGGCAACATAGCAAGACTCCATCTCTTAAAAAAAAAAAAATTCAAAGCCTTGAGGTAAGAAGATGGTGAAGATGATCTTGCTTCTGCTTAGCAAAGACTAGAGTGACAATATGTAGAGACACAAATAAGCTTTATGTCTCCTGGCATCTTTCCCTGGAGAAGCTAGGTGACGGCACTCGTGCTGAGGTAATGGGATAGTATTAGATAGAGGTGTTAGATAAATCAGGGAAACAGGAAGGGCAGAGAGTGCTCCTGCTTCTACACCTCATTAATAATTCAGGCATGCAATCCCAGCACTTTGGGAGGCTGAGGCAGGTGGATCACCTGAGGTCAGGAGTTTGAGACCAGGCTGGCCAACATGGTGGAACACCGTCTCTACCAGAATTGCCACAAAAAAAAAAAAGAGAAAGAGAAAGAAAATTAGCTGGGCATGGTGGTGCGTGCCTGTAATCCCAGCTACATGGGAGGCTGAGGCAGAAGAATCGCTTGAAACCGGGAGGCAGAAGTTGTAGTGAGTTGAGATCGCACCACTGTACTCCAGCCTGGGCCACAAGAGCAGAACTCCGTCTCAAAAAAACAAACAAAAAAAAGAATAATTCTGAAAAGAGCCACCACTCAGATGACCCTAAATGCACCTTCACACAAGCTTGGCAGAGCAGAATGGCCAGGCAGTGGGATGCCTGAGCTGCCATGTGGTGTCCACAGTGCCCACTGACTTCAGAGCTGTGCTGGGGAATCATCACAGAGGGCCCCACCAAAGAGAATGGGGGCAGGTGGCTTCCTAGAGAGGACAGTACTCCACATAAGCTGGGGCTGACGAAGAAGCCCAGCAAGACCACAGAGTACCACAGGGAAGTGACAGCTGAGGTGAGTGGAGCTCCTGCAAGACGCACCATTAGATCACATCACAAATTACACCACTGCAGGTTTCAGTCAAGAATGACAACAGGACAAGCAGCAACTTACCTGGATAAAGAACACTACCCTGAAGTCCTAAGTTGCTGATTCCTCCTATGATTCCTGAATCTCCCTTCTCACTACCTGGCCACAGAAACCTCCTTTCTTTCCCAGTACATCCAGTGATTTGCTTAGGGAGGGAAGCTAGGTTAGGGAAGAATATCTAACATAGTGAATATTTTTATCCATGAAAGTTGAATAATCCTATACACTGTTGCAATTATTTAATTTTAAAAAAAACCTTTGGATTGGATTAAAAGTTTATTTTATTTGTTTTTTTCTCATTATCCAGTGCATAGAGTACACCAGACGGGGCTGGTTAATTATGGACATCACACACACACACACACACACACATTACATGGCTGCTAAGCAGGAGCTGGTGTTTGAGTGAAATTTGCTATCCTGACACGAGAATAACTGGGGGTGGAGGAAGAGGTAGTATTAGGTGGGATGATCAGAGAAGGCCTTTTTGAGGAGATGTCATTTGAGCAGTGTCCTGAATGACTAGAAAGACTAAGTCGAATGATCATGGAGGAAAGCCTTTCAGTCAGAGCGTAGAGTCTGAGGCACAAAACCGGACCTGAATCCTCTCCTATAATGATGCTTTTTGTTGCTGTCACCAGACACATTATTTCCTGTGACAGTGACGATGAGCACTGTGGTTAAAGCCAGTGCTGCTCTGGATCACATTCTAGGTTAGAGAAGAATATCTAACATAGTGAATATTTTTATCCATGAAAGTTATCCACTGCTACACCAGCACAATCACAAGCTCCACCCTCGCCTCTCACATGCCCCTCAGAACCATGGCTTTCTCCCTCTTTGGGTGTTGCAGCTGAGCTGGACACTCCTTCTACCCTGAAAGCTGAGCTGATCTGCTGGTCCTTACAGTCCAAGCTCTCAGGGTCGGTTGTGACCAGAAAGCTCTACATTCTAGGGTCAGCCTCCAGCCGTCCTAGCTATCGGTGAACTCCTACCCACTACTGTCTAAATTTTGACAGGTTCATTTTATTTTAGTTTTTGTTCCAGAGTCTTTATTAACTGCTCACAATTCATGGTCCCTTATTTTCTCCTGCTGTGGATTTCAGCCCCATGCTTATTTCCAGGTCCATGGCTGGAGCTGTTCCTACATGCCTTCCCTAGTTCCACCACTTTGTCTTCACAAACTTACAATTATTGCCAATCCTGGATCTCGCATTGTTCATACCATTCTGTGTCCTGGTGATTCCTAAGTGTCAAGAGCCTAGTTCACTGAGTTTAGTCTGTTGCAAAGCTTGAGTGTTTCATAAGACTCAAGGTCTACTCCATAAAGTTAAAAAAACAAAACAGCCAATCAACCAAACAACCAAATGTAAGCAAACAAACACAAAACGTGTGTGTGTGTGTGTGTGTGTGTGTGTGTGTTTATTTAAAGTCTCACAACAATCAGGTGAAAAATATTAACACTACTTTACAAGAACTTAGGGTTTGATAAAGTAAATTGCCCATGATCACAAGCTGATGACAGAGATTCACTACTAAAACAATGTTGTTAGAAAGCCCATGCAGTTTCCACTATGGCACAATGAGCTCTAATTCCAGGTATTCTCTAATCTGCCATGTTTCCTGTTCCGCTATTCACCCATCCCTGAGTTCATATTATTCTAACGTTTCCTTTTTAGCAAGAATCCTGCCCCACCCCACTGCTACATATATGTCATTTACCTGAGGTTATATTCCAACTATACTATGTATTATTACTGTTATTATCTCTATTTTAGAAATAAAAAGAAAAAACAAGATTCAGGGAGATGACGTCATTTACCTGAGGCTATATAGTTGGAATATAACCTCAGGTAACTATATAAACTCAGGTAATATTCCAACTATATAACCTCAGGTAACCTCCAACTATATAGTTGGAATATAACCTCAGGTAAATGACATCATCTTCCTGAATCTTGTTTTTTCTTGTTATTTCTAAAATGGAGATAATAAACAGTAAGAGTTAAAGTGACAGTTAACTGAGATATTCCTTGGCATATAATAAATATTCTTATAGTCTAGTTGTTCTTTGAGGTTTTTCCCATTCATGATACCATCACCCCTCCAAAAATTTGTCATTGCTTTTCTTACATTTTGTTTTACTGAGTATTATCATAGGGTTACAGTTTGCTCCAATACTCTATAATACTCAATATCAAAAAGTAATAGAAAGCATGTTTGATGTTGACTCTAGTACTTTGTAATTGAGGGTAGAATTCAGAATCCTGTCCAACAGGATTAGTTTTCAAAGCAATAATGTAATCTCGTCATCATCAGTCTCTTCATGACATAGACCTTGTGGACAGTGATTGTGAGGTGATAGTAAATTAAAGTCTTAAAGAGATTAAATAGGCTACAAGTGAAATAGGCGGTGACAGTAAAGAGCTCAAATTTCTGTCCACTCATTATTAGAATGCTACCCAAGTCAAAAAAGGTATACGCCTTGTCTGCAGTATCAAATGTAGGTGATTCCAGACCCATGGCATCAATATTTCCTGCATGTACTATTTTAGAGATCATTTGGAGATGTCTTTAAGAAAATCTTTTTCTCCAATTAAACATTTACAGGAATGTATAATTCATATTCCAGTCAAGCAGATCATAACTTGCTGCTGTTTGCACATCTGCCACAATGAGTTACCTTTATTTTGAGGATTAGTATCATATATGGAAAAATTAATGCTGTCTGCAATTCAAGGAAAGATGATGACAAAGATAATAATTTAATTTTCCAGTTGATCCCCAAGAAGTAACAATTGGAAAGAAGAAGTGCAATCTTTCCTAAGATATTAAAACACAGTGGCTCACTCAAGAATTTCCTTACTTACATGTTATATAATAGTTAACTATAGTGTGCCTATAGACAGCCCAGTAACACAATATTTCTATCAGCATATTAACCAACCAAGGTGTATTCCATATTTATTCATTGTTTACTTATGATATCTAATGATTTTAATATTACTCACACCCAGAGCACACATTTTTTTCTTGAGTTAAAGGGATGTGTATGGGAAGTAAGCTCTATGACAACTTACCACTGGCTTCATTCATTCATAATTTGAATTCATTCATAATTCAATTAATAAGTGAAAATTGGGATGCAATTTACTTATATATTTTAAATATAATGTCATATATGACATGTATAATATTAGCATGTCATAAAATATGACATACATAATAGCAAGTTGATTGAGTTACCATGAGATCCATCCCTCTCTTTCCCTTCTTATATATAATAATTCCTGTTCTATGCCTTTTCTAGAATAATTACTAATTCTTACAGAATCATCAACTCTCTAAATCTTTGGAAGTTAAAGTTCACCTAGTTCCTTCCTCATTTCAACATACTATTTTCTCTGAAAACAAATACAAACAACAACAAAGGAGATAGTTAAAAAGTTTATGAAAATTGAATAAGGAACTGTGAAAGGAAGAGAACATCCTTTGTATGGTTAGGTTTGGAAAAATGATGTAATTCCACTAGATCTAGAATATAAAACATATTAATCTGCATAAAGAAGGTATTGATAATGGCTCACCTAAGTAAGAAGGCAGGGCACACTATGTTAAAGTGCTTGATAGCAGAGTAGAAAATGAAAGGTAGAGCCTACAAGAATAAATGCTCCAGACTTATGGACATTGCTAGCTGTCAAACATTCATGGGTGTACAACTCATTTATTTAACATTTAGGAATAACTTTTATCTCTTTATTTTGATTAGTTATAGCGTCTAGTGATGGGGTGAAAAGTGCTATTCAAGCCTTGAACTTTATTAATTTGTTACTATATGAGTGTGTCTTGGAACATGAGACACTGTGTACCAATTTTCATATGCAAGTGTAGAATAAATATTAATCTTGTGGCAACTAAAAGGACGGCAATTTTAGATATCATGTGTGTGCTAAATACCAGGCAAGTGAAAAAAAGAAGTGAAATTCTACTGTACTCCACCCCATCAGAGATAAATTATTAGCCATAATCTCAACCCTCAAGAGTAATGCTCAGCCAATATTCTTAATCTATAAAATGAAACAACATACTAAGTGTGACATTTCTATGCTACTAATAGGATATAAAATTTCAGTCTTCTTTTTGAACCAGAAGATAGGTTTTTAGTCTTGCATTTGAGTAATACTGACATTAGTATCATGCAGTTAGTCTGGTAGTTTTTTATTTAGCCTACTCGTTTAAGATTTATAATGATTTCAAACAGAAAAACACTCAGAATTGGTCTAACAGGGAAGATGGAAGAAATCTGTGCTGATCTATTTCACCCCAGTTCACAGTCACAGTCCAGGGCTGCTAATTTGGTTTTCGACTCTGTCATATCCCACTAAACCTTTCTGGGGACATATCCTATGCATCTGGCAGACAAAAACAGACAGAAATGGAACTGGTTCCTGAGCTTCCAATCCTCTGCAGCTGAAACAGAGCATTGACTAATGCCGATTTCTCTAACAACATTAGTGCTGTTAGACTCTCCCATATCCTTCTGCTGATGTTTTCTGGCACTGGGGAGCTAAGAATGAACACATAGGACATATTTAATGCTAAAAATCCGTGCATCTACTAAAGATGTTTAAAATTCCAAAATGAAAATTATATGTAACACTTTGCTGTGAGCAGAATTTAAATATGCCATTCGTGGATGAAATCATGAATTCCATTTTACTTTCAAATACATATCTTTATAAAATTATATTCAGCTAATAACTAAACCTATTCCATTACAGAGGTACGACAAAGATGAAGTGCTGAGCTTCACAAATGAGAGGATCCAATTCATCTGTTTTGTGAATTACTCATGCTTGACATTTGAAGAATTTATACCAATAAAATGCATAATGGATCAAAAGTTAGTAAGTTTTCAATTTAATTTTCAAATATAGGAACTTGAAGGCAGAGAGTGGCACTCTGAGGATGACAGGTACTGTGTTGTGTGTGTGTGTGTGTGTGTGTGTGTATCCACACCATATCCACAAAGACATTTCCAGAATCTGCTGTTATCTCCCAGCAAGTGTTATGTTTCCTAAATAAGTTCTAATATGGAAACAAGGGGGATTTCATGGTCAGCAGTATCTTTGCTTGCAGTCAGGGAATCAGTGAAGAATAAGCCTGGAGCTGGGCCTATATCCTGTGCAATCGCATTATGACAGGTTTCCAGGAAATCAATCTGTCTGCTGTTTATTGCACATTTCTCAGATCACATTAAAATTCAGCCCTTAAGTTCTTCAACTCTCATTCCATAGAAAACGGCAACAGTGGAACCAATTCAGTGTTAAAAAATACATAAATATGTAAATAAAATCGTGGCATATAGATAGGCTTGTTGTTGCTATGGCCTTTTAAATATCCATGAAAGAATACAATTTTCTAAAAATAGCCTACAGAAAATAAGCTTCTAAATAGATGTCACTTGTATTGTTTCCAAAAGGAATATCACAAGTATAAATTTGGGAGTTTTGTGCAAATTATCTGTAGAGAGAATAATTACTACCACACTGTCTGGGGAATGCCATGGGTCTATATCATGGTTAACATAATGATGTTAAAAAGGACACCTTTTATAACGATGTTCAGGCAAAGTCATTCTCATTTTCCAACCCGCTGTCGAGAAAATCATATTACAGCAGAAGGACTTAATTTGTTATTTACTTTAAAGCTGAAAATAAATTATTAATTATTTTTCTTATTCACCTGGCTGTGCAATGAGTATGTAAAATAAAATTAAATACTTAGTTAATATTTGGAGGGATTTAAATGGGAAAACAAAGAGGAAAGTCTTTATATACAAACATTGTTTTCTATACTATATGGAATTAAAATTTTTCACATCCCAATTACTAAACCAGCTGCAAGCATTCTCCTAGAGACCAATTAGTTTATGATACACTTTTCCTTTAACAGAGGCCTAAAGCTTCCAGAGCCTACCTTGATGAATGTAATTTTGTATATATATACATATAATTGTCATTTATCAACACTAATGTTAACAGTGAACTTCGTAAGTGGCTATTAAAAATTCTCAGTAAGGCCTGATTTTTTATTGCAAAAATACTACAGAAGTACCTTTATGGATTTATGTTCCAGATGGTACTACCATCTGGGAGCTAACTTTCATTGTCTAATGGTTTCTTGCTACATTTACATGTATTAGGCATCCACACCCACTTCTGGTTACAATCGTTTTCTTTAATGCGTCAGTGCTCAGTATACCGTGTGTTGTGTATAGCTTATTATGAAACTGAACACAGATGACAAAAAGGAGTAAACAGACTGCAAATTTTACATGGCTAATAATAGAATGTGCAGCAATAAAGCTACCTCCATTGACCATTTTCAAACAAGAGATTAGTAGCATTTGTGCCTAATCTGATGCCATATTGCATGAAATATGTATCCCAAACAGGTTGGGTCTGTCACTCTGTTCCCTTGTAAATGTAGACTTGCCAGACGGTTTTGATGAAACTTTTATTTTCTTGAGAGGCTGCATTTAAAGAACACCTGAAGGCCTCCAAATGCACCAGAAATTAAGCAGCTAGATTTTCTAGTAGATTGACAAAAATGAGAACAAAATGGAGTGAATACCAACCACCCCAGCACACTTAAGGACACTGATTCTGTTCTAGTTTAGTCTTGAGAATCAAGAAACTGATGGTAAGGACAGTCTCTTTTATTCCATACATCATAACCAAGGTTTGGCTTATTTTCAGTCGAAATGTCGTCCAAGTCTAACTCTTCTTCTTCTAACTTATGTCTCTGACCTATATTATTCTCATCACATTGTCACAGTTTCCTTTTTAATATACAGTGTTAGGCGTAGTAAAGGCTCCCCAAAGATGTTCACATCCTAATCCTGGAACCTACATTACCTTAAACGGCAAAAGGGACTTTGAAGATGTGATAAAGTTAAGGATTTTGAGGTGGAAAGAATCTTTTGGATTATTCTGGTGGGCCCAATAGAATCACAAATGTCTTTCTAAGATGGAGGCAGGAAAGACAAAGCCATATCGAGATGGAATGATGGACACAGAGGCTGAAATAATGTGTTCTGGAGATGGATACGGGGCCACAAGCCAAGAAATGTAGGTGATAGGTACAAGTTAGAAAAGACGAGAGAGTGGATTCTCTCCCGGAACCTCCAGAAGGAACGCAGGACTCCTGTGTACCTTGGTTTTAGACACGTAAGACTCATTTCAGACTTCTGGATATCAGAATTATAAGAGAGGAAATTTGTGTTTTAAGCACTGGGTTTGAGAAACTTTGTTATAGCAGCAATAGGAAATGAATGCATATACCTTTAATGTTGGTGGGCACAATGTTTCTCAAAATCTTGAATTACTTTGGTATAGAAATAAGCTGTAGACAGGGGCAATTTTTAATGAGAGAGAGAGAGAGAGAGTAAATGAAGCATTGCTAAAGGAATGATCTTGAGAAGGCAAGAAAGGCTTGCAAGAAAGGCTGGGATCCAGGACATGCCTGGAAGTATTGTGTTGATTGTCCTCAGGTAGGAAAAAAGACACTTGCTTCATTTCTTGATCTCTAATGATAAAAATATCATTGGCTATGTTATCATTGGCTGCCAACCTATTTTAGTTTTTATTCAAAGCCCGTGAACAGTATGACTCTCTATCTTTTCCTAGGTTTATTTTACTCCTTCATTGAATGTTTCTATTTTCAACAGATGCTTTTGTTTCCCCATTGGATCACTCACAATATTTAGTCTTATTCTCGTCTAACTGTGGTATTATTGATTGCCTAATTAACACGAGTATCTTATAGAGCAGTGGTTCTCAACCAGGAATGGTTTTTCTCCAAGAACACATTTGGGCAATGCTTGGAGACACTCTGGTTGTCTCAACTTGGGGGTTGCACGGGATGCTACTGGCATCTAGAGGATAGGGCTCAGAGATAGCTGCTAAACATCTTATAATGCATTAGACAGCCCCACATAGCAAATAATTATCTCCAAAGGTCAATAGTGTTCCCACTGGCTTTGAGAAATCTTTCTCTAGTGGATCTACCCTTTTAAAACTAATATTGTATTACTCATTTCCCTGTAAGTCAAGCTTACTGAAACAGTAGTCTCCACCCATATTTTCTATTCTCTTTACTCCCCATTACTCTTTTACTATAGCAAGTTGTTTCTCACTCCTATGTTCTTATGCTTTCCTTTGGGGTAATTCTTTCATACTTATGACTTTAAATACTACCAATACAAGGTGATGCTCACATCATTTAGTTTAACTTAATTTTTAAATATATTTAGCCAGCTCTACCTCTGAAGGTTTTCCGGCAGACATACAGACAGGTCTAACTGACTGCTGGGCAGCTCCACTTCTTTGTTTCAAACACCTCACACTGAACACATGTAAACTAATCTCATCAGACATCAGGTTTTCACTGAAACTCTTCTTGCATTTGCCACTTTCTTCCTCTCTAAATCCTACATACCTTTGATCTGTGTTTCTTTTTTTTCATGGTCCATTTATTGTTCTACATCTACTTACTTGGCAAGTATTCCTATTCTTTAATAGGAATTCAGTTCAGGTTTCTTCATAGAGACCTTTCCTAATACCTCCAACCATTGCTGAGGGCTGAATCAGATGCCCCTTTTCTCTGTGCTTATTATCTATGATCCTATAGCAGCCTTTGGTACATCAATTACACATTTTGCCTTATGTTATTAGCTCTTTGCTATGTATAAATGAAAATCTATGAAACTGTATAAGAACCCAAGATAAGTATCACTTGATTGTCTTGAGATAAGCACACTGGACTTTCCCAACTTCCTTCAAATTATGACATAAATTTCCATGCCCCATTGTCTCTGCCTTTTCCTCCAAATTACTGGGGTTCAATCTTACCTACCTCTGAAAAAAGACTTCTCCAAGTGTGGTGTGCAGAATTTTGGAATATCCTCCATGACCTTTGCCCCTGGTGTTACTCTGATGATTATATTATCTTACATGGCAAAAGAGGTTTTACTGTTGTAATTACAGCTACCAGCCAGTTAACCTTAAAATAAGGAGATTATCTAGATGGACCCAGTTTAATCACATGAGTCCTTTAAAAGTTAAGAGTTTTCTCTGGCTGGTGGCAGAAGGAGAAATCAGGAATATTTGAAACATGGGGGCTCCAAGTGCTGTTGCTGGCTTTGAAGATGGACGGGAATACATAAGAAAGAAGGCAGGTGGCTTCCAGGAGCAGAAAGTGCCCCCTTGGCCCCAAGGCAGCAAGGAAACAAGGACCTCAGATCTACAGCCACAAATAACTGGATTATGCCACTAGCTTGAATGAGCATGTAAATGCCTTCTTCCCCAGAGCCTCTAGATAGGGGCTGAACTTAGCCAAAATTTTGTGTTAGCTTTCTGAGACCCAGAACAGAAAATCCAGTCAAATCCACTCAGACTTCTGATGTAAAGGATTGTGAGATACTAACTAATTATTGATTTTAAGCTGCTAATTTTATGTTAATTTGTCGGGCAGCAATAAAGAAATGAATACACTAAGCTTGCTCTAACTATCTCCTTCACCTCAGCAAATGAAGTGCTCCTGAAGTTCATAGAGCTATTATGACTTCTGCATATGTCCGCTTCTTCAACCATTAGCTTTTAAGCCCCAAAAGACAGGTACTGTGTATTATTCACGTAACATTTAAGGAACAAATAAACAAATGGGAATTTTAAAATCACATGACCACAAATCAGTCATCCTATTGGCTTGGCTCTCTGGAAATGTAGGGTTTTTTTTTTTTTTCTAACTTGCAAGAACAGACTCACCAAGAGGCAAAAACCCTGACAATACAACTTGATATACCAGTAGAGTTTAATTGACAGCTGGGGGAAACCAGGCAATCCTGTGACGTGCTTTGGGGTGCTTTGGTATATGCTCTTCTGGAAAGCAAAAGGCTCAACTGCAAGAAAAAAAAAAAAAAAAACAAAACTGGGAAATATTTTGTTTATCCAACGTAGCCAGTCAGGGTATTCTACTATTCATCTATCTATCTGTCGATCTATCTATCTATCTATCTATCTATCTATCTATCTATCTATCTATCAATCATCTATCCATACATCTATCAGTCTTTCAATTCTTACACTTCAATAATAAATGTGCATAGTTTTCTGTATTCAAAGATTTCCCTTCTATGGTAGAAAGCCAAACCTCTGGCTTTTCCAACCTCCAGTCCTTTTCTAGGAATAATATAATCTGCAATGTCACCTTCAATTTTGATAAACCAAGATATAAATGGTAAAAGACATGGCAATCAAAGATGCCTCCTTTGTTTCTCTCTGCAAATCAAATACTGTGGCTGCTAGTAAATTTCAACCTATAATTTATAACCCAAGAGTAAAGAGAAAAGACTGACAGCTGAATAAGTTTGTTTTTACTATACAAATTATACACTTTAATTTAAAAAATGCCACTTATGTTAGACTAAGTGACATCAAAACGTAAAAGAATCAGTGACCCAAATGTATAGAAAAATTATGCTTAACACAATGTATTACTGGCAATACTTTTCAATACAAAGTAGTTTGCAAAAGTTAATGAATAAAATTTAATGCTTGCTTATATACCTATGCATCTAACTTTAGAGATTATATATGTGAAAAATTAAAATTCTTAAAATAACTTTAAAGAAGGAGGGTATCAGTTGCACTTACTTTGCGAGATTTAATTATTGCATTCTTCCATACTATGTCACCAAAATTGAAAAAAAAGGACACAATTCCTGTCTTGAAAGATGCAATATACTTGCCAAGGTTAAAAATTAAGTTATGGTTTAATCATCTTAGTCTGTATGTGAAGGGGAAGAATACGTTTAAAAGCAGATACTCAAACAAACTAGAAAGTTACATGCTACCTTCATTAATCTCTATAGGACTTCAAAAGAAAATGAATAAGCTCATGTTGTACTACAGTTTGAGATGCTGTGATTTGTTACTGCACCATGGCCTATCTTTGCTTAAAATACAGATGGTAGAAGAGTAAGTCTGGATGAACAGGTTATATGGAAAACAGGATTAAAGCAGAGTATAACCATGATTAGTATTGTTATTTGCTTTTTATATTAAATATTTGCACACTTCATTGAAAATGTAATAACCAACTGTAGTGGTATGATTTTGCCTTACAGTTCTTATTTGTAAAGTTTATTTTTTCATCTCTTATGCCTCTATAGTAGTTACAGTCTTGTTTTATTTCTTTTCATGGAAAGGAGTTGTAAGGTGTATGAAAAATAGGAATTATTATCACAATATAGGATAAGGTAACAAAGTAAATGATTATTTCAGCCAAGGGAAAGGGCTCAAGGCAGAGATTATATACTATTCTATTTACTTTAATATTACATTTTAAGGCCGGGCGTGGTGGCTCATGCCTGTAATCCCAGCATTTTGGGAGGCCGAGACGGGCAGATCACGAGGTCAGGAGATTGAGACCATCCTGGCTAACATGGTTAAACCCTGTCTCTACTAAAAATACGAAAAAAATTAGCCGGGCGTGGTGGCGGGCACCTGTAGTCCCAGCTACTTGGAGGCTGAGGCAGGAGAATGGCGTGAACCCAGGAGGCGGAGCTTGCAGTGAGCCCAGATGCACCACTGCACTCCAGCCTGGGCAACAAAGCGAGACTCCGTCTCAAAAAAAAAAAAAAAAAAAAAAAAAAAAAATTACATTTAAAAAATCATTTTAAAGGTTTAGGCACTCATAAATTCTATTCTGTTAAAAGGGAATTATTAGAAATAGTAATGTTCCTCTCAACTAGAAACCCATCATAGTTAGGGTTTTCAATGTCTGTGCTCTTTAATATGCTTACTGTTACCTGTAAATTTATTCTCAAGGCAAAGTTGAATGAATCTTATAATCTAGCATTTTTACAACAGATTCGAGTGGCAGGCATTTTTGTTGAACATGTTCTTTTTTAAAAAGGATGATACTCCATTTGTATTAATTTTCTCAAGTTTAACAACCTTGCTTATAAGATTCAACTTCAGATATCAAATTTTAAATAAATGTTGAAGGCCTTAACTCTTTAGATCATTGCATACCAAAAAAAAAAAAAAAATCCAGTGTTTGGGGAAGGATTTTATGGAACAATACATTTTGAAGTGTGCTAAGGAAATAACACTAATGAAATCACTTGTAGAGAGATACAGTATGACATATTAATACAATACTAAAGAGAGATATAATACTAAAAACCTGTTAGCACTTCTTACACACCCCACGGCATTGTAAGAGGAATTTAATTTTATAATTTTATGTTTGACATTTCTTATATCTAAGTGCCTTAATTTCCATTTATATTGATGAAAATAATTTGTTGGTTATTTTTAAAGAGGAATGAATGTAAGAATCCAACTTTCTTGAGTATATTTTAAAATGTCTTGCATTTACTAAGCATACCCACTGATTTGTTAGCTCTGCAATGGAAAACTACAAGTACAGGAGTGGGAAGATTATGATTTTAGAAAGGTGACAAAAGCAGAATTAAATGGGAACAGAAATCTGTTTTTTTTTTTAAATGAAAATAGCATTCTACATTGCAAAAATAACACAATTTCCATTAATCTACATACATATTTTTAGTCTTCTTTGAAAAAGCAGCCTAACCCTCTTGGAAAACCCTGACAGTTAGTAGAAGTCTCTGTCAATTTTATCTTTTCAAACAGCACCTCAGATATTTAGCAGCATCCCTAAATATCTAAAATCATACACATGGTGAAAAAAATAACATGAATGAAAAGGAAGCTCATAAACAGAACCACGTAGTCCTGAATAGGGCATTGGTGTAAGAATCTGTGGGTCTTCCAAATGAAAAGTGGCTAGGGGATAGAGGGCAAAATACCTGAAATACCATTTTGTTTTTGGCTGCTTGAAGACACAGCAGTGATGGAAGAAACGTTTTCTTTTATCTGAAAAAAGAAGTAATTATAATTTGCTCTAGAAACCATAGTAAAAAGTGCCTGCTCTTGTGGATATTTTCCACAGAGAATCAGAGTGATCTCAGTGGCAGCTGACAAGCCACCAATGCTAATTATCTGCAATCCTGTCGATAGGTACAAATCATTGTAGGAGCTAGAGCTGCAACAGAAACCTCTTTAAGCTAGGGTGCTCAGGGCAAAGGTACTAATGACAACACAGCCGCAACCAAGGAGGCAGGCATATGTTTAACAATAGGCAGCACATTGTCTCATGTGAATTTTGGCATCTAGGAACATCCAAGGTACAGGGCGACAGTGGAACAAAAAGCAGACAGAGGTTTAACAATAAAGGATGAAGTAGAAACAAGGGGCACATTTTTCCTTTTCTCCAAGTAATATATCAATGCAACAAAGTTTCCCTTAACTATCTGGGAAGGTATTAATTTATTCTAATAGCCTATAAGAAAAATAATTATATTCCCTGGTTGAATTTGTAAAGAAGAATGCCAAGCCTCTTAGATCTTTTTGTCTTCCATGCATTTCTTTTTGTTTAGATAGAAAGAAAGTGGTCAGGGGCAGGCTGAACCTCCAATTAGTGTGACTACCTCTAGTTTCTCTTTAGCTAGAATAAAATGAGCATCAGTATGCAAGGGCCTCTGATACTTTCACAAGCTGTTTTTATCTCTTTTTGTAACTTACCTCCCTACACAGGTTCAAAATAAATGGGTAATTATTTCTGTGGTTTATATTCTAGATTCCAATTTTAAAATGTAAAAAAAAAAGGTCTTGATAGGGAAATAAATTCTCTTTAAGTTTTTAGTAATCTAAGGATGCCTTAGGGGGCTGAGAATAACACTGAAATGATGAAAAAGAAGACCTGATGCTTGAAGAGATACTCGCAATCAGGATGCAAGAAAGTGAAAAAAGAGCCATTTTTGGAGTAATGATGACATGAGTTTGGATATAAACTCCATCTCTATTATGACCTTAGGCACATTTCCTATTTTTGTCCAACTTCAGTTTCTAAACTGTAATATGGAGATAATAATTTAGAACTGTAATATTGTTATTTGAATTGAAAACTCCTAAAGAGTGTCTGGTCTATAGCACACATTGAATAACACGGTCTAAGGGGAGCTCAACTAAGTCTATCCCAAGATAACAATAACATGCTTAGTTATGGAGGAAGTTGGTACCATGGAATATAGCTAGGAAAAGGATTTCTCTCTTTTCAAGTTGGAGCAAGGGAAGCATTTCCTTCTCCTAGAGCTTTTATGCTTCTGCCTATATTAAATTTGAAGATAAGAATCATTAGTAGAAAACAATGTAAAACGAAGAAGGCACTGAAAAAGAAATAAGTACAAGATGCACTCTCAGTTTTCTCCTTCTATTTTCTCTGATATTTGGCAGACAAAAAGTGTCTTTATACTGACATTTACTTTGGAAAAAAGAAGAAGGATTCCTGGACTGTGAGTTCACAGGGATGAGGATAGAAATATAATATCCAAATATTAGATACTGAAATTATTATGAAAATAAATTCTGAGGCACAAAAAGAAAAAGTAAAGCTGAAAGGAGAATTTCTCTGTGTTTTTATCCTTCATTTGGGGTTGGTTCACGAAACTGGTAGACATCTATTATTCAATCATTTATTTGACAATAGTTGTGAGTATTCACTATATGCCAGCAACTTACGATCTCAGGCAATGTGGACACAGCACTAACAAAAATCCTTGCTTTCACTGATCTTACATGTTAAAGGAGGAGGTATACAAAGGGTACACAAAAATAAATAAATGATATTAAAGACTAGAAAGTGATAATGCTATGGAAAAATGTAAAGCAAAGAAGTGGGATGGCAAATGTCGTGCTGTGGGTGGAGGCAGCCATTCAAATTTGCAATAGGTTGTCCAGGGAAGGGCTCACTAAAAAAAGTGTAATCAGTAAAGACTAAAGGAGGTGAGGGAACATCCTATGCAGATAATTGGGGAAAGAGCATTCCAGGCAGAAGGAACAGATAAGAACACAGTAAGAGCTAAGAATAAGCACCATAAGGCAGGAGCACAGATCCTATGTTGGAAGAACGGCAAGCGAGTAACTGTGGCTGGAGTTCAGGGAATGGGGGGGGGGGGGAGTAGTAATGGTGGAGGCAACTGAGGCCAGATTTTGTAGGGCCTGATAGCCCATATTAAGTATTTGTGTTTGTTTTCTGGGAGAGTTTGCAGGCCACTGGAAGGTTCTGAGGTACATGCTTTTCAACTTTAAATGCTTCATTTGGAGTAAACTCTTATGGAAACACAGTAGGAGACCAGGTAGGAAGTAATAAAAATAATAATAATATATTAGCTACTGATATTACTAGGAAATAATGTTTCCTAGAAATTATATATTATTTAACAATATAATAATTATTCTGTTCTACTATCTTTCTATAATAATTATGCTAATAATATAATAATAATTATTATTTTCTGGATATAATCTGAAGGAAGAGTCAACAGGATTTCCTGGGGGATTAGATATGATATATGAGAGAAAGAAGAGATTAAAGAACGACATTAAGGATTTTCTGTGCAGGATGACTGCTCCATTCAGTTTATTGATTTAAAGTTAATAACTGAATGATTCTCAAATAATTCTGGCATATATTTTCATCCTCTTAGCCTTGGATTCTCTTTTTATATTTTCATAGCTCCTATCACATAACATTCAAGTTTTGTATTTGAGCATCACTCTATTTAGACAGTTACTCGTGAAGTCAAGGAATATGAACTACTCATTTCCGTTTTCTGTGGGTAGGTACAAAACTTGACACAGTGTGTGTGGTTATGGTGGGCACGAGTTGGTAAACATTTTTATCTATTCTGACCATTTAGAATCTGAATTTCTTTCTAGTTGTGACAACTCTCTCATCTATTCTTGGTTGATCTCAATCTAGTCTTGGTTGGTATCAAAAACTGTCTTTGTAAAGGTAAAAATGTTAAATACTTGCTTCCTCAGCCTTCCTTGGTCTTAAACCCAAAACTGTGATCTGGAAGCCTACCTGCAAGGACCTACACAAAAAACACAGTATAAAGAGTTAGTATATAAGATGCAGGGACACTTAGTATTTCCTTCTGTCTCTTGAAGTAGATACACATTCTTTATGATATTAGTTCTGCTGCATATTTAGGGGTATATTTCTTGGCAGCTTAGGGACAGGCTTGGTTTACCAAACATCTCAATTGTTTTATGTTCTTGTGATAGTGAGTTGGTTTTCACGAGATCTGATGGTTTTATAAGGGGTTCTCCTCCTTTGCTTTGAACTTCTCCTTGCTGCCACCATATCAATAAGGAAGTATTTGCTTCCCCTGCTGCCATGATTCTAAATTTACTGAGGCCTCCCCAACCCTTCGAAACTGTGAGTTAATTAAACCTCTTTCCATTATAAATTACCCAGTCTTGGGCATGTCTTTGTTAGCAGTGTGAGAAACAACTAATATAGTAAATTGATACCACAGAGATTGGGGCACTACTGTAAAGATACCTGAAAATGTGGAAGCAACTTCGGACTTGGATAATAGGCAGTGGTTGGAACAGTTTGGAGGGCTCAGAAAAAGGTAAGAATGTGGGAAAGTTTGGAACTTCCTAGAGACTTAGAGGGCTCAGAAGACAGGAAGATGTAGGAAAGTTTGGAACTTCCTAGAGACTTGTTGAATAGCATTGACTAAAATGCTGATTGTGACATGGACAATAAAGTCCAGGCTGAGGTGATCTCAGATGAAGATGAAAAAATTATTAGGAACTGGAGTAAATGTCACTCTTGCTGTGCTTTAGCAAACAGACTGGCAGTATTTTGCCCCTGCCCTAGAGATCTGTGGAACTTTGAACTCGATAGAGATGATTAAGGGTATCTGGCAGAAGGAATTTCTAAGTGACAAAGAATTCAAGAGGAAGCAGAGCATGAAAGTTTGAAAAAATGTGCAGCCTGATGATGCAGTGGAAAAGGAAAATCCATTTTCTGGGAAGAAATTCAAGCTTGCTGCAGAAATTTGTGTAAGAAATGAGGAGCTGAGTGTTAATCACCAAGATAATGGAGAAAATGTCTCTAGGGAATGTAAGAGATATTCATGGCAGTCCTTCCCTTCACAGACCCAGAGACCTAGGAGGAGAAAAAAAGGTTTCCTGGGCCAGGCCCAGGGATCCCCTACTGTTTGCAGCCTTAGGACTTAATGCCCTGTGTCTCAGCTGCTCCAGCCATGGCTAAAACGGGCCAATGTATACCTCAGGCCATTGCTTCAGAGGGTGTGAGCCCCAAGCTTTGGAAGTTTCCACATGGTGCTGCAGGTGCACCTGGGTCAAGAATTGAAGTTGCGGAACCTCCACCTAGATTTCAGAGGATGTATGGAATATGGAAATACCTGGATGTCCAGGCAGAAGTTTGCTGCAGGAGTGGAGCCCTCATGGAGAACTTCTGCTAAGGCAGTGTAGAAGGGAAATGTGAGGTTGGAGCCCCACACATAGAGTCCTCACTGGGGCACTGCCTAGTGGAGCTGTGAGAAGAGGGCCACAGTCCTCCAGATCCCAGAATGGTAGATCCAGTGACAGCTTGTACCCTGTGCCTGGAAAAGCCACAGACACTCAATGTCAGCTGTAAAAGCAACACAGTCTAAAAGGTGAAATAGCAGATTAATTTATAACTTATTATACAATCTATAAATTATAATTTATAACTTATTATAATTTATAAATTATAATTTATAACTTATTATATAATTTATAAATTATAATTTATTTATAATTTATAAATTATAATAATTTATTAATTATAATAATTTATTAATTTATTAACAGAATAATCACTGTGCTGCTTTATACATGTTATCATGCATATGATTTCAAATTTGTAGCTAGTATAATAATCAGTATAGTAATAAAGTTGAATTACTTATTGTGATGTTATTGGGTAGAAAATTAGCCAGGAAAACAGAAATAAATGGTTGAATTTCTCTAGGTGCTATGTCGATATAAAGATATTAATGTTGTAAAACTCAAAGATAAGTACAAATGAGTTGAAGTTTAAAGTGCCAAATCAATGCCGAATAATATCAACTAAAGAAGAGACTTTGACAGCCACACAGATTATTCAGTATTATCCAAACTGATGCCATTACTTCACAGAAAAGGGTTCATGGTAGAGAAGTTAGGTAAATTGCCCAATGTCACCCATCTAGTCATTACTTCTAGAGAAATACTCTTTCATTAGATCAATCATCTTAAAGTACCATATTATTCTTGATTCAAATGAAATTTTATAGTTAAAACCATGCATGTGAGTTAGATAAAAGCTAAGTTGAAAAGGAAAACATTGAGGAGTCTGCTGACCTTCTTTATAAGGTGCATGGTTTGAAGGCTTTGCACCCTGTAACTTCTGTTTTTTCATAGTAATCAACAATAATAGATAATAATAATTGCCCATAAGTGTACAGACCCCATGCTAAGTGTTTTTATTTTTTTAACTTTTGTTTAGGTTTAAGGGTACATGTGTAGATTTGTAAACTGCACGTTACAGGAGTTTTGTGTACAGATTATTTCATCAACCAGGTAATAAGCATAGTCCTCAATAGGTAGTTTTTCCATCCTCTCCTTCCTCCCACCCTTAACCCTGAAGTACATATGTATCCATATGTATTCAGTCTTTAGCTCCTACTATTAAGTGAGAACATGAAGTATTTGGTCTTCTGTTCCTGTATTAGTTTGCTAAGGATAATGACCTCCAACTCCATCCATGTTGCTGCAAAAAACATGATCTCATTCTTTTTTATGGCTGTGTAGTATTTCATGAGGTATATGTACCACATTTTCTTCATCCAGTACATCATTGATGAGAATTTAGGTTGATTCCATGTCTTTGCTATTATGAATAGTGTTGTAATGAAGATACATGTGCAGGTGTCTTTATGGTAGAACAGTTTAAATTCCTTTGGGTATATACCCAATAATGGGATTGTTGGGTTGAATGATTATTCTAAGTTCCCTGAGAAACTGCCACACTGCCTTCCACGATAGCTGAACTAATTTACATTCTTACCAGTAGTGTGTAAACTCTCTATTCTATTCCACTAATGTATGTGTCTGTTTTTGTACCAGTGTCATGCTGTTTTGGTTACTGTCGCTTTGTAGTATAGTTTGAAGTATATGCTTTATTCTGCAACCTTGTCAGCATCTGTTATTTTTTTGGCTTTTTCATAATAGGCATTCTGACTGGTGTGAGATGATACATCACTGTGGTTTTGATTTGCATTTCTCTAACGACTAGTAAGCATTTTTTTTTCATTTGCTTGTTGGCTGTGTATATGTCTTCTTTTGAAAGGTATAGGTATCTGTTCATGTCCTATGCCTACTTTTTAATGGGTTGTTTTTTGCTTGTTAATTTGTTTAAGTTCCTTATAGATTCTGGATATTCAGACCTTTGTCAGATGCAAAGTTTACAAATATTTCCCCCATTCTGTAGGTTGTCTATATATTGACAGTTTCTTTTGCTGTGCAGAAACTCATTAGCTTAATTAGGTCCCACTTTTCAATTTTCGTTTTCATTGCAATTACTTTTGGCTTCTTCATCATAAAATCTTTGCCAGGACCTATGTCCAGCAGGTATTTCCTAGGTAATATTTCAGGGTTTTTATAAGGTAAGGTTTTACATTTCAGTTGTAATCTATCTTGAGGTGATTTTTGTATATGGTTGTAAGGAAGGGCTCAAGTTTCAATCTTTTAAATACAGCTAGCCAGTTATCCAAGCACCTTTTATTGAATGGGGAGCCCTTTCTTCCTTGTTTGTTTTTGTCAACTTTGTTGGAGATCAGACAATAGTAGGTGTGAAGCACTATTTCTGGGCTCTCTTTTCTGTTTCATTAATCTATGTGTCTGTTTTTGTACAAGTGTCATGTTTTCTGGTTACTGTAGCCTTGTAGTATAGTTTGAAGTCATGTAACTTGATGACTCCAACTTTGTTCTTTTCTCTTAGGATTAACTTGGGTATTCAGGTTCTTTTTTGGTCCCATATTAATTTTAAAATAGTTTTTTCTATATTCTGTGAAGAATGTCATTGACTGTTTGATAAAGTATTGAATCTATAAATTTCTTAGGGCAGTATGGCCATTTTAGCAATACTGATTCTTCCTAGCCATGAGCATCGAATATTTTCTCGTTTGTTTTTGATGGCTCTGATTGGTTTCAGCAGTGTTTCATTATTCTTGCTTTAGAGATCTTTTACCTCCTTGATTAACCGTATTCCTAGGAACTTTATTCCTTTTGTGGCTACTGCAAATGGAATTGCGTTCTCGATTTGGCTTTCAGCTTGGATGTTATTGCTGTAGAGAAATGCTACTGATTTTTGTACACATTTTTTTTTTTATCCTGAAACTCTGCTGAAGCAGCTTATAAGGTCTGGGAGGTTTTGGACAGAGACTATGAGGTTTTCTTGGTATAGAAATGTACCATCTGGGCCAGGCGCGGTGGCTCAAGCCTGTAATCCCAGCACTTTGGGAGGTCGAGACGGGTGGATCACTAGGTCAGGAGATCGAGACCATCCTGGCTAACACGGTGAAACCCCGTCTCTACTAAAAAAATACAAAAAACTAGCCGGGCATGGTGGCAGGCGCCTGTAGTCCCAGCTACTCGGGAGGCTGCGGCGAGAGAATGGCGTAAACCCGGGAGGCGGAGCTTGCAGTGAGCTGAGATCCAGCCACTGCACTCCAGCCTGGGCGACAGAGCAAGACTCCGTCTCAAATAAAAAAAAAAGAAATGTACCATCTGATAATAGAGATAGGTTGACTTTCTCTCTTACTATTTGGATGCCTTTTATTCCTAGAATGAGTTAGGGAGGAGTCCCTTTTCTCAATTTTTGAAACAGTTTCAGTACGAATGGTACAAGCTCTTCTTTATATATCTGATAGAATTTGGCAGTGAATCCATCTGGTCCAGAAATTTTTCCATTTGGTAGGCTTTTTATTACTGATTCAATTTTGGAACTTGTTATTGGTTTGTCCAGGGATTCAATTTGTTCCGGGTTGAATCTTGAGAGGTTGCATATTTCTAGGAGTTTATCCGTGTCCTCTAGGTTTTCTAGTTTATACTCACAGAGGTGTTTGCAGCAGTCGCTGGGGGATTTTTGTATTTCTGTGGGGTCAGTGGTAATCTCTCCTTTGCCATTTCTGATTGTGTTTATTTGGATCTTCTCTCTTTTCTCTTTGTCTAGCTAGTGGTCTATCAATCATTATTATTTTAAATAAAAATCTCCTGGGCTCATGGTTTTTTATATGGATTTTTATGTCTCAATTTCCTTCAATTCAGCTCTGATTTTTGTTACTTCTTGTCTTCTGCTAGCTTTGGGGTTATTTTGTTCATTTCTCCAGTTCTTCTTGGTATGATGTTAGGTTGTTAATTTGAGATCTTTTTAATCTTTTTTTTCTTTTTTCTTTGAGACAGAGTCTCGCTCTGTCACCTAGGCTGGAGTGCAGTGGCATGATCTTGGCTCACTGCAACCTCTGTCTCCTGGGTTCATGCCATTCTCCTGCCTCAGCCTCCTGAGTAGCTGGAACTACAGGCACCCAACACCACGCCTGGCTAATTTTTTGTATTTTTAGTAGAGACAGGTTTCACCATGTTAGCCAGGATGGTCTCGATCTCCTGACCTTGTGATCTACACACCTCAAACTCTCAAAGTGCTAGGATTACAGGTGTGAGCTACCGCGTCCGGCCTCTTTTTAACTTTTTGATATGAGTGTTTAGTGGTATAAACTTCCCTCTTTACACTGCTTTAGCTGTGTCTGAGAAATTCTAGTATGTAACATATTCATTCTCAGTAGTTTCTTGATTTCTGCCTTTATTTCATTGTTTACTACAAAGTCATTAGAAGCAGGTTAATTTCAATGTAATCGTATGGTTTTGAGTGATTTTCTTAGTACTGATTTCTATTTTTGTTGCACTGTACCCTGAGTGTGTGTTTGGTATGAATTTGGTTTTTTGAGTTTGCTAAGGATCGTTTTATGGTGGATTGTATGCACATTCACAATGGTGGCAGTGGCAGTGCAGGACTGGGTGGGGTCACCACCATTCCTGCACATGTTCTCACTTACCAGGTTGGCGGTACAGGGTGAATGGGCCCACCAGTGTCATGAGCTAGTTCACTGTGGTGGCAGAAACACTGGTGTGACGAGAGGGGACAGGGTCTCTGGAGTCCATGTATGTGCTCATGCCAGCAATGGTGTTATGGCTGAGTGCTCACACATCAGTTGTGGGAGGGCAGTGGGTTGAACTCATTCTGGCAGTGGTGGCATGACATGGTACATGAGCACACTGGTGGGGGAGAAGAGGTGAGGTCTGCCCACACACATGCACCAGCAAAGCAGTGGGGAAGTGGCTTTGGGTGAGTGTGTGCTGGCAAAATGGCACAGTGCAGGCTGAAATGGACAGATGATCAGGTGGGCTGGTGCAAGATGGCAAGGGCTGGTCTGCTAGAGCTCTCCAATGGTCAGGCACAGTCACTGGCAAAGGAGCTATGATGAGGACTCTTGAGGAGCACCCTGGTTGGGCATCTGAGGCCATGCTGCCTAGCAGGTGTGGCCAGGTTGGGGCCCCAGGAGAGGCCAGCAGAGGGTGCTCAGATTGTACTGGCTCCATCTCAGGGGCATGATCGCCCTGCTCTACCGAGTTCCAACAGTTACCACATGGCTAAAGTCTCTTAGAGAACATAGTGAGCCTTGGATGATGGGTATCACTGGCCATGCTCCACTGCTAACACTGACACACCCAACCCTCTGTGCTCTTCAGTGGCTAGAGCCTGCTCTCAGCACTGCTCTAAGCATCTCTCCTCACCAACTCAAGAGTCCATGGGGGTGTCGGGGCATTCTGTTGCCCAGATTCCAGAGGTTCAGTGTGAGAGCAAGCCACTCCTCATCTATTAAACTCACCTCTTCCCCAGGAGTCTCTGGAGGTCAGGAACAGGTCCTGGTGCTCAGTAGACCTGTACAGGGTTCCCAGCTTCCTCCAGCTTCGGCCCACTGTCTGTATCCTCCCTCTGTCCACTCCCAGTGCCTTCCCTCTGAAGATCTGCTTGCAATCTGCCAGTCTACCTGACGTTCCAGTCCCTCAGCATCACGTGTTCCAAATGGCTGTGTCTAGTTGGCCATCTTGGCTCCGAGTATAAGTGCTTTTTAAATACCGTATTTCACTCAATCTTTCCACCAAGTGTATGCAATGGCTGTCATTGATTATTTTACTGATGAAGATATTAAGGAATACAGAGATTAAGCAACTTGCACAAGGATGCAGAGAGGAAGAACCAGAAACTGAATCCAGAGCTACTTGATACCAAAGCCTGAGCTCTAAGTCACTATACTTGATAGCTCTTCAATTTTAAAACTTTGTGTAGTTTAATTATGTTTCCCTTATATTCTTGTATGTTCCATATACTCATATTTCTTGTCTCTCATAGTCTGTAGCGTAACACTATTCAATAGGAAGAAAGTGATCAAATTTAAAAATATTTTTTCATTAAAAATGTGTTATTGATTTCTGTTGTAGTTTGAATAGTCAGCCATATAGACTACCTAAATAGTTCACAAAACAGGAAAAGTGCTAAAATTGACTCTTGATTAATTGGTACATATTGGCTTAGCCTGTGACCTGCTGTTTGAAAATTCTTCTAAGCTGGTGAGATTTCTAGAATTTTCAGTGACATCAGAGCATAGCACATCAAGAGTTGAGACCACATGAGTTACAACAGCACCAGGATGGTGAATAAATTTCATCTCTCTTGGTCAGTGCAGATTGATTGGTAGTGATTGTGCTGCAATTGATGAAGAAAGCCTGAAATAAACATGGAGGGGAGGTAAGATCATGTGAGCCATGAGTTTCTTATTTATAAACCTTATGTCACTCATTCACCTTTAAGTCTGTGCAAAACCACAGTCATTACTTAGGAATTGGAGTTTGTCAATCTATAGCTTGAAGGTGTTTGGAAAAGTTGATGTAATAAATGAATAGGGCCTAGTACAGTACCTGTCCTATAGTAAATATTCAATCAATAGTGTTTATTATTATTTGTACTGTTTATAAGAAACATCTAAATAAACCAAACACCGCATGTTCTCACTCATAGGTGGGAACTGAACAATGAGCTCACTTGGACTCGGGAAGGGGAACATCACACACTGGGGCCTATCATGGGGAGGGGGGAGGGGGGAGGGATTGCATTGGGGAGTTATACCTGATATAAATGATGAATTGATGGGTGCTGACGAGTTGATGGGTGCAGCACACCAACATGGCACATGTATACATATGTAACCTGCACGTTATGCACATGTACCCTAGAACTTAAAGTATAATAAAAAAATAAATAAAATAAATAAATAAAACTGAAAAAAAAAAAAAAAGAAACATCTAAATAAGCTACAGGGCCTTATTGATTTCCCACTTCTTCCACACAGAATTATATAACAAAAATGCCTGTCAAAAGCCCTACCCTGTCAACAGAGTTATTCTTAATATATATATATTTCTTAACAACTTGTGCTTCCTAGGATTTGGTGATTTACTGGACATTAGGGTAAGCCAAGCTGTTGACCTTTTCCCTCCTACAGATTCTAACCAAATTGCAGGCAGACTCAGGGGTCATATAACAACCTAGATAGCATATGGCTTTGTGACTGTTACATGCAGCAGTGGAAAACTCAGGGATCCTACTTCAAATCCTAAATGGATCACTGCAGGTGAGAGGGTAGGTGATGCTTTGCTTGAGGAAGAATCAAGAGACAGAAGGAAAAAGGGAGGGATTGGAGAAGAGAAGGAAGGAGAGCGAGAAAGAGGCCAGGAATTAGAGGACTGTTGTCAAATTTTGGCCCAAAGAAATTCCACTGATTCTTGTGGCATGGCCATTGGACGTCAGGTTCCTTAATATCATCAATAAGTAATCGTTCCACCTCCATTTAAGGGAAGGCTGAGTATGAGAGGTGTCAGCAACAATACTAAATTCACTTTAATATTGTTCTTTCTTGGGCAGTAGATCAGTAGGTCATTTTTTTATGGACATATGAGAGAAAGCAAATTAGCTCTATCCCAAACAAGATCTGAAGTCTACTCCTTTAAATGTTTCCATAGTTATGCTGAGCCAAATTCTATTTCCTTTGTCTTCTTTTACTGATTCTAAGTCAGATCATGTGGCATTGACTTTAGAATGCATGCTGCAACTGAATACAGGGTTTCAGTTGGTGTACATACATAGTTGTTTAGTGTCTTTCCCACGTAAATTCATTAAGGACTTTCTCCATTGTCTGTGAGATCTTAGTCCTCCTTCTCTGCTAGTTTTCCTGAGGCTACACCTTTCCCAACCCATCCCCTCTCCTTTTCCACTCCATCACCCATGTAATTCAAACCAGTAAGTTTTTTCTTTTTTTCTTTCTTTCTTTTTTTTTTTTAGACAGAGTTTCACTCTGTCACCAGGCTGGAGTGCAGTGACATGATCTCATTGCAACCTCTGCCTCCTGGGTTAAATCAATTCTCCTGCCTCAGCCTCCTGAGTAGCTGGGACTATAGGCATGTGTCACCATGCCCAGCTAATTTTTGTATTTTTAGTAAAGACGGGGTTTCACCATGTTGGCCAGGATGGTCTCGATCTCTTAATCTCATGATCTGTCCACCTTGGCCTCCCAAAGTGCTGGGATTACAGGTGTGAGCCACTGCACCCAGTGCAAACAAGTAAATTTTTATTGAACCCCTATATTATGTACTTAGAGAATGGGTGCTACTTCAAGTCCCAAATGGGATCTTCACTAGAGTCAAATGGTTTCTTCACTGGAGTCAAACACACACATTTAAATGTGTCTTTAATAGAATCTTCAGAAGACATCATATGATGTATTGCCTTTGTCATTCTTATCAATTTGTTGTCTTCAATATTTCATATTGTAAAGAGTGATCACAGTGATACATCTAAACCTCTGAGTTTTGCTCAGTGCTTTTGTTTATAGAAGGCTGAAAGTGTCACTTTGTCATTAAAGACTCATTTGAAATGGGCTGTAGCATTAGGTACTTTGACGTCATAGGTAGTCAGGCACTGTAAGTAAATTATAGAGTGAGTGGCAGGCTTAACTAAGGACTTTCTGATCTTCAATTGAAATTCTCTGGAAGGAATGGTTATCTTATCTTAATGGCTTAGAAATTAAGCATTTGCTTCTATTAATGTTAATAAACCTAAGTCTTCACATCCCAGCTTACCACAATGAAATTAAACTCTTAGCTTTAAATGAAGATGCATTTTCAAATATTTAAAATGTTTATCTCCTAATAAACCAATGTTTTATGAAAACAAACACAAATTCAGACAAACTGGGAAAAGATTACTGTGTCTTACATAGATCTGAAATCTCCTTAAATGATTTTAATTCTTATCTTCAATCTGGTCAGAGAAAGGCCAGTAGGGCAATGTGGGCAAGTATGGGGTTATCTGAAGATGAAGTCTTTAAGGAGGAGAAAAGATTTCTATTTTGTTGTGTGTGACTGTTTGTTTAGGTGAAAGGGAGCTGGTAGAGTTCACGTGACAGATACTGATTAATACAAGTTTAATTTAGGTTCAATTTAAATATAGGGTAGGGGAATGTCACTACCTTTAAGCTGAAATATACTTTCATATTTCTAACAGTGATTCTTATATGAAATAAAAAGTCAAATAGATCCACATTCTAAAAATCAAGCTTTTTTGTTCTAGTTTCTCAATGTAATTTAAAACATTTTTACAAACTAATCATTCATGAATCAAGGTGGTTATCTAATCTCAAAAATATTTAGTAAAAACTGAACTTCAAAAACTAAAATTGTTGTATTCCGTCAGATTGCTGTGAAGCTGAAATAAATTAATTTAAAGGACTTTTAAGACTGCTTAGCACATAGTGAATGGAAAATAAATGTTCATTATCTATATTATCTTATTTTAAATATGATAGAGATTTTACTGGAAGAAACTAAAGAAAAACCAGTGTAACAATGTGTGTGTGTGCGTGTGTGTGTATTCCATGTCTGGTCAAGAGAATAAAGTATATATAGAAAAACAAAAAATAAAAAATAAAAAAAAAACAGTCTTAAAAATATAATCATATCCATTTGAAAACCCAAAAGAATTTAAGCTGCTTAGAAATCCTCATTTGGGAATACTAATTTTTTGTAAGAATAAATACAATGTTATTTTTATAGAATCTGAGAATTTAAAATGTCTTAGAAATTAGAAATTCATATTTTCATCTGTTAGGAGATTTTGAGTGCAGGTAAGAATATAAAAAATAGCAATAAACAATAAAGATTATTATTCTCACAGATAAGACTTTCATAAGAAAAGAGGTACAGGGTTGGTTCAGATGCTTAAAAATGTATGGCCTCTGAGTCATTTCTTCCATAATTTTCTTGACCTTCTTTTCAGTTACAGTATGGCTACAGAAGCTCCAAGTATTGCATCTTCACACATCAATGTCTAAAATTAGGGGAAAACTGACCTTCTTTTAACAACTCTTTCTTTTTTATTTTCCCCCAGGGTACAAAATGAAAGACCTAGAAGGCATTTCTTCCAATTCCATTGGCCAAAACTAGGTTATATATCCATTCTTGCCTTTAGAGAGACTAAGAACATGAATGTCACACAGATGGGATCTCAGAAAGGAAGTGGGTGGCATGGATTCTTTTTAGGTAACTAGTGATATCTGTCAGTAGTGTCAGCAGTATAGTATAAGTGTGGGCTTTGGGGCCAACTTCCTAAGTTCAAGTCCTGGTTTATCCATTTCTTGAGTAATTATTTCACTTCTTGGGCTTTTAATTTCCTCATATATAAAATGGGGATAAAAGTTTCTCCTTCAGTTCATGTCAGCTATCTTTATTATAAAATATTTGGTTATAATCTATATAGTAAAGCACCACATTGTTTCATTAACTCTGAATGAAAGTTTGAATCTCTAAGTAATTCTTTAGAAACTCCGGTCCAGCTAAGTCAAGTTTTTAGAAATGCAAAATGCCATGTTAGAATGGAAAGTGAAATTACATCGATTCCATCTTAATGATTTCTACAACTAATTATTAGCTACGTCAGACCCATAGCGAACTCCAAAATATTTGCTCTGCCATCCCCCTTCCCTTATAACAAGAGAAACTGAGTACAGGGCAAACTGAATTAATCTTCAGTTCATCTATGAGTATAGTGGAAATATTCACTCATTTAGTGTTTCTGAGTTAGTAGTCAGAATCCTGCCATAATTTCCCATGAAAATATATATGTGTATGTATATGTCTGTATGTATGAGTGACACAATGTGTGCGTGTGTGTGTGTGTGTTTATAGTATGGTATAATATGGCAAATCTTCCTTTCTTTTATGCTGGAACAATTACATTCCAACACTGAAACAAAAAGAGTAATTCAAGTAGATTCAAATGGAGAGATTAACATGGCAGGTAAGAATAAGCACTGATTTGGTTGTTGATTATTATCAATTAATACTTATTTGTTAATGACAACTGCAAGATGTCACAAAAGAAGCATCAAATTCATTTGTGCCCTTAAGATGCATATGATTTATTTAAAGATCAAACTCAACATACATCTAAGTCACTATAGTGCTAAACTCTATTGCTCTGACCTGCGTTGAGAGAAGTTTGAGCAGGCAGAGATTAGGGTGGACTAGCAGCACTGCAAAATTCAGGAGGTAGGGAAGCTCAAACTGCTCCTCAAAGACAAAAGAGAAAAGACTCTAAGACATGGTGAAGGATGGTTGGGTGCACTGGCTAGATGGAGTGATATATGAATAAATTGGAATATTTGTTTTGATAAAGGTTAATGGGTTAAACAAATATTTACTGAGTGCCTACTAGTGCCAAGCCAGTAGTATTAGGTGATAAGCATGCAAAATTTCATAATAAATGATCCTCAAGCAGCTTGATTGAATAGCTGTCTTGGGTTAAGAGAGGGGTAAGTAGATAAAACATTCATACAGATTAAGTAATAGGTTCCATTCTTGGTTATTTACTGAGATTTACAAATCAAGTCCTCAAAAATAATTATATAACATACATGTTATGCTGATTTCCTTTTCCTTCATATATAATACAAATAATAATCATGTCAGATACATTTTGAAAGAGCATAATAGTGAAACTAGTGTTATAATTGTTGGTTTATCTTTAGTTTTTTTCCAACAAAATCTCTATCATGTTTAAAATAAGATAATATAGATAATGAACATTTATTTTCCATTCACTATGTGCTAAGCAGTCTTAAAAGTGCTTTAAATGCATTTATTTCAACTTCACAACAATCTTATGAAGGAGTAATTCCAGTATTTACAATTACTCAATAAGGAAACAGGTCCAGCAACATGATGTAACTCGCTTAAGATGACAGAGGTGGTAACTGGTAGAGCCAATCTGTGAACAGTCTAGATTCAGAGACTGTCCTCTTAACCATTATTCTATATTTGACTAACGAAAATTAATAGAAACACAGAATCCATGTATTCATTATTTTTGAATTTCTATATAGTCCATCCTAAAATTTTAGAGGAACACAAAAGTATTACTGTTTTTCAATAATGGCTTTTTAAATTTATTTACTTTTTATTATAATTTACTTGTTACTTTTCTTAAAATTTACTTTTAAAATTTCACATTTCTACTAAGATGTTTTATGAATATGACTGTCACTTGTGCTCAAATTCCTGCTTTAAAAGGTGAGTTTATATGAAACAATATTGCATTTCTTGCCTTTAGTGATATCAAGGATAACAAAATCGATTTTACTGTAAGTACAATGTGTGAAAAAAGATGTTCAACATCAATGCTCTAGTCTTTCAGTCTGACATTTCTTTGTGAAGTGGGCAGAAAATTAAATTGCCTGAAATTAAAGGAGAAAAGCACACACCATGAAAAGTAACATGCCCAATGACAGCTGAGGTCATGCTTCCACTGAGGTAAGTGTTAATTTTACCATATGAATTTCATTGATGTTAATGGGAGTTGTGCAATCATCCTTCTTTATGTTCCCTGAATCATTACAGCTTAACATCCTCAAAGTATTAGACTTTTCCTGGCATCTTATGTTAGTTTTAGTGTATAGCATTATTTATATATTTGCTTAAAACATTGAAATTAATGCCATTAAATATCTTTAGTTTTAAGGTTTTAAGTTGCTCTCATCCAATCTTTGTCCCAATAGCCAAGATTTTAAAATTCTACATCTTTACTCTTTTAAATAAGCACTTAAAATTGGAATACATTGGTCATTATTTGAGTATCGAGGGTTTTACAGCAAGTATTTTTAAGGCCTATTGGAGAGCCCAGTGCACACTGCTGGGGTTCTTAGGAAATAAGAAGAGAGATCAGATATAGATGTTGATGTAAGGGCACACTGATCTGGTATAGAGGATGAGGAAAGAAAATGACAAGTCTAGGCAGTAGCTAAGTCCATATACTGACTTTATGAAAGTTAGTAAAGGGTGCTTTGTACCTCAGAAACAGCTGAAAGCTAAGTACTAATATTACTAAAGATCTTATATTTCACCTCTAACTTTCCCTCTGGTGGGAGGAAGATGGTAGAGGGAGGGAGGTGTTGTCCTTCCAAAGTCAGCAAATTTCAGCACCACTGACTATGAGCAAGGAAGCACAGTTTTAAGTGGAAATTATGCAATAGAAAGCACCTGACAAGAATGCCTGATATGTGGTAAGCACTCAGTGAATAGGAATCGCCTTTGAAATTCAAGAAGAAGAAGAAATCTCTTTGAACTAGGGATCAATGTTAACTTCATTAATGCATCATGGATAAGGGTATGAAGATGTGAGGGAGTGATATTTCATGCTAAGGAAACAGCAGGAACAGGGAATGAAGGCAGGAAGGCAAATAAAGTTCAAGAGCAGATCTTGAAGGGGAGTAAAGCATACCACCTTGGGGTTTCAGAAGTTGATGGGAGCAGTTTTGGTTGTCACAATGACTGAGAAGTGTTGTTGGCATTAACTGCACTGAAGCCAAGAAGGCTAATAATTCTGTAATTAGTGACACAGAACAAAATGTTGTTCCCCCTAGAAAAGCCAAAAGCACTCCAGTTGAGAAAACCTGAGAGTACGGCTCACTAAAGAAAAGAGAGAAGTGAGTTTAGATATTGAACATCAAATGCCATGCAGAAAAAAATGACTCTTAATTGTAGGAAATGAGAAGTCTTTGAAAGTATTGGAATTGAGGAATGGCATGAACGGACTTTGGAAGTGTTGTAAATAAGGAGTCATATGATTCAAGAAGATGAATTTGGCATTCACTCATAAGATGATTGAGTTCGGGGAAAACTGGCAATGAGATTACTGAGAAGAGATTTATAAACTACGAGAATATATAGTAAGGAAATTATGATAATGTCAAAGTCTCCATGGAAAGAGGCTGAGACTCCAATGTCTTACCCATATTTTTATCCCTCGTAAAGCAATTACTTTATCATTATTATTATTATTATTACGTCTTGGAGATTGATATCCAGTGAAATCTTCAAATTTTTCTGAGGGTTTGAAACATGGAAAGGGGAGGAAACCATATCTAATCTTTCAAAGCCAGAATTTATTCTTCTATCCCACTCTTTATCCTGTCACAGTAATTTTGCCTTAAGGGACAGAGTGGGAAAGCAAGTGCCAGAAGTGCAATTTTAGTAGCACAGCACACCCTGATTAGTGGAGAACACACCCCAGGTTCTCTGTCAATGCTGACCCCACTCCACTTCTTAGGTTCTTCATGACTGGAAGCCACCATCCCAGAAACACTTGGAAGTGATGGAATGAGTAAGACAAACATACACAGACATATTCAAGCACACACCTGCATGCAAACTCTTCCACTCTATCTCCTAGAACGAAGTAAAGTGAAGTAGCCATTAGTGATTATGAGAACATATGTAGATCTTAAATTTCTTCTTTAAATTTAATTTACTTTTATTAATAGTTAAAAATCCAAATAGCTTGAAACTAATTGTTCCTTCCTGTTTGCTTTAAAGCAAGGGCTGAAAACGATGGCCACACCATGCCAACCACACTGACCACCTTTGTACAAAGGGCTTTGATGGCTTACGTTTCACATGTTGTTGGACCTAATCACAAAACCATTTTATGGCCGGGTGTGGCGGCTCACACCTGTAATCCCAGCGCTTTGGGAGGCCGAGGCAGGTGGATCACCTGAGTTTGGGAGTTCAAGACTAGCCTCATCAACATGGAGAAACCCTGTCTCCACTAAAAATACAAAATTTACCAGGTGTGGTGGCACATGCCTGTAATTCCAGTTACTTGGGAGGCTGAGGCAGGAGAATCACTTTAACCCGGGAGGCGGAGGTTGTGGTGAGCCGAGATCGTGCCATTGCACTCCTGCCTGGGCACCAAGAGTGAAACTCCATCACAAAAAAAAAAAAGAAAGAAAGAAAAGAAAAGAAACATGCTTTGAGAGATTCAATTCTAATTCTTCTTCCCTACCTATCTGACCTCTCCAAAAATATTTGAGAGAAGAATTATAATGAAAGATTGGCTTGAGACAGCAGGAAAAAATTGTGAAATTATAGACACTGGGAATGGAGAGGTATATTAGAAGTTATCTGGCCGGGCATGGTGGCTCACGCCTGTAATCCTAGCACTTTGGGAGGCCAAGGCAGATGGATCACAAGGTCAGGATATCGAGACCATCCTGGCTAACATGGTGAAATCTCATCTCTACTAAAAAAAAAAAAAAAAACATTTTATGTTCTTGAAAATGTTTTTGTGTGACTTCTTAGATGGGTGTCTATAAACATTACTTTATGTGTTATGTTAATGCACCCAGCAAATAATTTCTATCTAACCACATAAATCATGATGTTCAATACTTTAGTTATATATTGTTTCAAAGATAATTTGTCATTTTCTTTTTTTTTCACTCTGTTGACTTTTAGGTCACCACTTACTTTTGCATGCCATTTTGTATTTTACAGAATTCTGTAAAGTCTCTACTTGTTGTTTTCTTTCTCAATTAAAGTTATTTTATATCAGGAGTTGCAATCTCAAATTCACAAACTTAAGATAATCTGTTTCAGTGAAGACTGTGGTAAAACCAGGCAGAGCATTCCTCATTTAAAGGCATTCACTTCCAATGTTCTTATCAATTATCATGCTGGACACACAAAGCATATGTTCTGGCTGGATTAGACTCATGGACAGCTACCTTGAGATTCCAGACCATAAAGCTTTTCTTCAGTTCTTTAATTGTTAATAGATAACTCCAGGTAGGGCAGTTCGTGGGGAATTCTACTTGTGAGTTGAAAATTTGGTAGAGTCAGTCCCCTGATGCAGGAACTTATGAACTTCCTCTGCAGACTCCGGAAGAGTTGTAATAATACACTTTCTGTTTCAGTAGGAAGCAAGTATATGCCTGCGTCTAGTACTTTTTACTAAAAACGGTTCCTTGTTCTCAGGTCAAGTGAGCCTCCCTGGATGTCAGTTAACCAAAAAGAAAAGATAATGGGTGGAGATCAGAGAAAATATTCTTGGGTATTAGCTGGCTTCCAACTTGGTGGTAGTTCACACAGACCCACAACAATAGCCAAGGTGCTAGAAAGAAATTTACAGCCATGGACAGAGTGTGGTGCAATCAAAAATGTTAAGCACATACTTTATTTCCGATAAGCATATTCCCTAAAGCACAGTCATATTTCCCTATTAATGTTAATTTCATATCTGTCCAATTGTTTAACTGGCTCAGCAATTAGTTGTCTAACTAGATACAGGAAAATCTTCTACAGATTAATTACATGTTACATAAAAGAGAATTTTCTATGTCCCATTTTCTCTGAGTTGTCTGTTACACACACATTTATTTTTACAAGGCATTTATTATTTTACACACTATTATAAAGCTTATATTAATCTTCACATGATAAAAATGCAAACAAAGCCCACTCTGTCATTCATTCTCAGCATTAAAAATAATCGCTGACTTTGAGAAATGAGCCTCAAAATCAAAGAGCTATTTCCAGAAGAATTCAATGAATAAGATTGTATCTGTTCGCTGCTGCCACAAATAAAGGGAATATACATATAGATGCCCTACTACGTGCCATATACATGTCTCTCAAAAATTTCATACTAATTCAATTTTCACAATAACCTGTAGGCTTGTTTTACTAGCATAGATGAGCAAACTGTGTAACAGAAAAGTTAAATAACTTGAACAATTTAATACATCTAGAAAAGAAAAAAATCAGGATTCAAATGCAGGTCTCTTTGATTCTACAGAACACTGCTCAATTTAAAAATTTACATACAATTATCTACTACCTCATTAACTAGTTCGTCTTTTCCAAAGCTAAGGAAGTGGTTTATTTTTTTTTCCATGAAATTGTCAGTTGCGATGTAATGTGAGGTGTTCTTGTATTGTTCTATTTTCATGTACCTACATCTGTGTGGGTATTAGAAGATGAATCAACAGCAAGAAGGTTCCTACCTACTGTTCAACCAACTGAAGAATTACTATAGACAGAGATAATTTATAGTCTCAAATTTTGAGCATTTCTGAAAACTGGCTTATTGAAAAATAGATTGTGATATTACAGAGATTATTTTGCAAGAAGAGAGTAATAGGAGATATCTTCAGAGAGGAGACATTATGGAAAGATGTAAACTAGGAATATATGAAAGCTTTCCAGTTGGGGAAGAGACACTCTCTTCAATATACAGTGCTTGGAAAACTGGATATCCACATGCAGATAAATGTAACTAGAACCTGTCTCTCACCATACACAAAAACCAACTCAAAATGGATTAAAGACTTGAAAGTAAGGTCCTAAACTATGAAACTAACAGAAGAAAATACAGAGAAAATGCTTCATGACCTTGTTCTGGAAAAATATTCTTTGGGTAAGACTTCAAAAGCACAAACTAGAAAAGCCAACATAGACAAATGGAATTACACCAAACTAAAAGGATTCTGCACAGCAAATAGAACAATCAACAGAGTACAGAAACAACCTACAGTATAGAAGAAAATATTTGCAACCTATGTATCAGACAAAGGATTAATTTCTGGAATACATAAGGAACTCAAAAAGTTCAATAGCAAACCCCTAAATAATCTGATTTTTAAAAAGCAAAATATATGAACAAACTTTTATCCAAAGAAGATACACAAATGGTCAACAGATATATTTTAAAAATCCTAATATTCAGAGAAATGTAAGTCAAGACCACAATGAAATATCTCACTCCAGTTAGAACGATTATTATCATAAAGAGAAAACAAATAATAAATGCTGGTGAGAATGTGGAGAAATAGGAACTCATACACTGTTGGTAGGAATGTAAATTAGTAAGGCATTAAGGACAACAATATGGAGGTTTCTCAAAAAATTAAAAATAGAACTGACATATGATCCAGCAATCTTGCTCCTGGGTATTTATCCAAAGGAAATGAAATCAGTATAATTTCTGGTATCTGCACTGTCATGTTCATTGCAGCATTATTCACAATAGCCAAAATACGGAATCAACCAATATGTCCATCAACAGACGAATGGATAAAGTGTAGATATACAAAATGGAACACTATTTAGACATAAAAAGAATGAAATTGTGTCATTTGCAGCAACAGGGATGAGCCTGCAGGACAGTATATTATGCAGAAGTCGTGCGCATTACTATCAGACCCTGAAGGATGGGGAAAGGGAGGATATGGAGAGTTTGGCTAGCAGGTATAAAATTACAGCAAGATGTAAGAAATAAGTTCCAGTGTTCTACAGCACTGTAGGGTAAGTAGAGTACACAGTAATTTATTGTATATTTTCAAATAACTGGAAGAGAAGATTTTGAATGTGCCCAATACAAAGAAATAATAAGTTTGAGGTGATGGATATGCTAATTACTCATATTTGATCATTACACATCATATATATGTGTTGAAAGATCACTCTGCATTCCATAAATACGTGTAATTATTACATTTCCAATAAAAATAAGAAAGAGTGCTTCTGTGTTTGGATCTCAATTATTTCTCCTAACACCACTATTTTGATTAAATATTTCAGAACAAAGAGAACACTAGGTGAAGATATTCTGAGTCAAAACCAATTTAAATCCTAGTTTAATTGGTAGGCTCTAGAGCCTAAAAAAATTCTAATTTAATTAATTTCTTACGGGGAACATATAATATAAATTTAAAGCTCCATAATTTCCTCTGAAAGGCAATGCAAAGCTCAGTCTCTTTCAAAATATGACTACTTTCTTAATAAAGCACAGGCTTGGTTTTCTCATCCAAATATTTCATATAAAAAGCAAAGAAGCATCAGGCATAGCTATTCCACTATTGACCTTCTTAAACTAAGATTCAGCCATGCTGAACAAGATTTAAGTTCCTAGACCAAGATTCTTACATGAATAAGAAAGTTAATAAATATTTGTGAATTAAGTAATTCATGAATGTTATGGAAAAATTTGCTTAAAATAATATAGCATGATTTATAATTTCAATAACTATATACATGAATTGAAAATGAAAAGAAGCTGGGTCAAGTTGAATGAGCACAATAAAATCTGATTATTAACGCCACAGGAATCAAAGCAGAGATATCCTGGCAGATCACTATTTTCCCCTTCCCATAATATATTTTTTCATGTATGACATTATAATGTCAAGTCATTTTAGGTTTAATTAGTGTACAGGAATTCTTGTAATGCGCATCATATGGCTTTATTACTATGACCATGAAGCAGCCACAAAAAAACCCACTAGTAGTAGTGCCTATGAAATTATTTTCTGAAGAGGATATTTACCCACATATCTATCTATCTAACCATCCCATACATCCATCAATCTATTTACTATTAGTTATTTCTCTAGTGTAACCATTCTGCACATAATTATTGCCTTTATCTTTGGAAAATATTATTCAACTTGGCCTATGTAAAATGATTCAATTTAAGACTGAGTGCAGTGAACACATTATTATCAGGAGGCTATACCAAGAGTCATACCAGCAACTACAAGGACGTTACAAGAGAGGACTGTGAAAATTGTTCCATCCCCATGATCAACTGCTGATAATATCTGGATTGAGTTTTTCTCAATTACTACTACTATCTATGTTGTGAGATTCTGGGTACTAAATTAAGCACTTGATCATGTGCTGCCAAACATCTAAAATTGTTTCTTGGAGGAAAATGACAAGGCTGCCTATGAACACCTTTGTTGGGATATGGGCTGGTCCTGTCTAAAGTCTCTTCAGTTTCATAATCATTTGCCAATAATGACAGCCACTCATCTGGTTTCCAAAGCATGTGCCTTAACTTCAATGACCAAAATAAAAGTCAAACTTTCCAGACCTTCATCATGTACTGCAACCCAGAATTTCTGCTCTCCAACATCTAATTCTTCAGGTGAGAGAAATGGTTTTAAGTGAGCATCATCCAAGGGCATTAAATCTCAGAGGCACTTCAAAATTTATTATTGAATAAAGGCAGATCACATTTCTTTAGCCTTTCAGAATTTGATTACATAGAGCTTCATTCTAATGTGATGCTGATGTTTTCAGTTTTTTCCAATGGTTACTACAAGAAAAAGTTTCAAATCTAGAAACATATATTCTATATCAGTCAGTATCCAATATGGAAATAAGTGAAACACCACTATACTGTTCAGTATCAGATATATAAATACATTAATATAAGTTTAATTAATTTTATCTGACTACCTAAACATTTATCTCTAGGGGCTTGGTTTATCATTATATTATCAATGTGACTTCTGCACTTAGTATCTTTTTTTAGCATATAGCCCTCCCCCTAATTCAGACAGTAGTTAGGATGTTCTATATCGGGGCTGGGAGCAGTGGCTCATGCCTGTAATCCTAGCACTTTGGGAGGCTGAGGTGGGCAGATCACCTGAGACCAGGAGTTTGAGACCAGCCTGGCCAACATGATGAAACCTGTTTCTACAAAAAATACAAAAATTATCTGGGCATCGTGGCACATGCCTGTAATCCCAGCTACTCAGGAGGCTGAGGCAGGAGAATCACTTGAATCTGGGAGGCAGAGGTTGCAGTGAGCCGAGATCGTGTCACTGCACTCCAGTCTGGGCAGCAGAGCAAGATTCTGACTCAAAAAAAAAAAAAAATATATACTAATAATATATATATATATATATATATATATATACACATACATAATAAAAAATAAATAAATAATACAAAATAAAAAGTTGTATATTGATTGTCTCCAGTAGTGGCTGATACATTACAATTCAACAGAAATAAAATTACCTATTAGATTTTGAGTTCAAACATCCAAAATTACTTGGAAGAACGCATAGTCAGTAAAGAAGTTGTTTTTCCTGTATTTGCTTTCTCTTCAGGGCAAAGTTCCATAGGCTGAGAAGAGCAAGAAAATGAGGAGCAAAAATGAAAAGTCTAGACATTTGTGACATCACTGGTAAAGACAGTGCTTTACTGACATCCATAGATCAAGTCTCCATACTGGAAGAAAATGACTAAAACCTTTGATGAATTGGGGCTCCCAAAGAGCAAAGTGTGCCTGGGCCTGTGGGCTGAGACAGCTGACAGTTTCCTTTAGCCTGAAGCAGTACAGCAGAAGCAAAATTTCTCCAATGAAAAATACTCATAGAGCCAGAAGGCCTAATGTGTCCTTGGAATGAGGACAAGGAGGCTGCAGTAGCAACGTACAAGGACCAGTGACCACAGAGCAGACTGGAAGAAGGAAGTCTCAGTGGGTGCCAGCAGGGGTAGCTGATGACACTGAGGGCCAGATGGCCCCCCACCTGGCATTTTGTAGACACAGTCCTGGAGGACAGTCAGTCAGCGCTGACTGAGACTGAGCTTCTGCCACTTGATGAAACCAGGGCCCAGAATACAAATTAAGTTCAGCAACAGCAAAATACAGAAAACTGTTTCTTGCGTGCTTGAATGCCTGAGCTTATGCAGAGGTTTCTCTCTGCTACAAGCTTATGCATGACATATAGGAGAACTCCTATTAATCAAATACTGTATACTAAGGATTATATTTGCATAACACAGATAAATATTTTATTTACTACTTCCTAAGTCTTAACTCTCTAAACTATTATATCATCGTTTTATTTATGGATTATCCTTAATTTCTTAATCATGAGTACATATTAAAGTGTATTATGAAAATATTTGTTTACTCCATGTTGTACTTCACTTTTTGAATATTCTTCTTATTGTTGGCAACAAGAATAATGGCCAATATTTTTATTGGAAAGAATATATTTTTAAAATATACAGTAGCAACAATAGCTTATAGACCTCGAATGCAAAAATAAAGCTTTAAAATACTCACTTTTGTTACTGTTTGTATCTTTAGTTGCAAGCACTATAATTCTCAAATCTTTATTTACATTGAAATTGAGAATATTCAGCATTTCAGCCCTCCTACTCTACTCTTAGATAAATTTCTTGACATTTTCATCTGATTAGAAAAGGTACCACATGGCTGCAAATTCTAAATTCTGGGATCTAATTCTCCCTAATATACTGCACAGTAGCTTAACAGTGCAATAAACTCTACTAGGGGAACTGGAAAAACACATCAATTGCCCAAACACTCAAACAAACAAACATACTCCACTGGAATGGGAGAGTGAGAAAAGGCAGAGGAGATAAATATATATTATATATATATATATATAAAATTATATATAATATATAAAAATATATATAATATATACTATATATAAAATATATATATATATGTGGTTAGACATGCCAGAAGAAATTATGGTTCTGTTTGGTGGCTTAGATCTCTTTTGAATTATTTTTTTCCTATTATTAATGTAAAATCTACATCTTGATTGATTCTGAATTGTATAAATGCACAGTTAAGTTTGTAATAGGGTTATTCATTTGTTTTAATCATCATTACAGTTTGCTTTATACTGTTTCCCATAGAAAATGAGATTTTCTTATTCTGTACATGGTTACTTTTAAATGTAAAAAAAAAAAAGGCTTTCTAAAACATAATGTAAACTGGAGAGAATTGAGGTAGCTTGTCTAAAATTTATTGCTTATGGCTAGGCTTGGTTGCTTACATCTGTAATCCTAACATTTTAGGAGGCCAAGGTGAGCGGATCACTTGAGGTCAGGAGTTCAAGACCAGCCGGGCCAACTTGGTGAAACCCTGTCTCTACTAAAAAAAAAAAAAAGATAGGCATGGCGGTGCACGCCTACAATCCCAGTTACTTGGGAGGCTGAGGCATGAGAATCACTTGAATCCAGGAGGTGGAGGTTGCAGTCAGTAGAGATGAAGCCACTGCACTCCACTCAAGCCTGGGTGGCAGAACGAGACTCTGTCTCAATAAATAAATAAATAAATAAATAAAATGCATTGTTTGTTATTCTATATGCTAGTTTTAAAATGTGCAAGATACGTTTTTATGTTTTCCTCCTACAGATTACATACGAATAGTTTTCTACCATGAAAATATACCATTATTTATTTATTTATTTTTCAAGTCTTCCAATCCTGTGAGTCTTGGATAGAAGACAATGTGTCCTCTGACATCTACTAATGGACAATGATCACAGACTAGTGCAGGTGGGAAATGCTATTTTAGGGTAATAGCTCACACCTGGAAAGGTCTATTTTTTTTCTCTAGGATCTTTTTACATAGCAGTGAAAATAAACTAATTAGGTCAAAGCACCACATTGGGACCTATGAGCTATGACGCTGTCTCTCAGTGGTGTCCCCACAAGAGGCCACTGTCCAAAGACAAGGAAGTAATAAACTCCAACCAGAATAGGAGCTCTTGATTTAACCATTTCTTCTTTCACTGCAGTTGCCATTATGTTTCACTGCAATTTATTTCATGCAAGCTTCACAGTGGAGAAAATTAGTATAGAGGGAGCAAGAAGACATGAGAAAGGAAATAGTAACAAAGAAGAAGTTGGCTTTTCTAGAAACATAGTCTCTGTTCATTCTGGAGTGGAGACAGAATGCTGACAAGCAGGGATCAAGAGTGGATTCTTAAGCCGCTCCAGGTATCTAAGAAAACTGTACGTTGCCAGCACTCAAAGAAATGGAAGTACTAGGCAAAGGCACCTCTGCTTTTATCCTTTTGATAATTTTACCCATAGCACAAATGGGACAAAAAAGTCAAAAAGCAAAATCAACAAGAACTTGAAATTTTTCTTCCTATAGATGCCTCTTGTTTTAGACAAACTGTCTTGGGAAGTTTGGCCTCATAACCACCCTTAGTATACAGGTTGTGGGGTCTATGGGAGTAAGATAGTGAATGGTATAGGACCCATTTTTACCTCTTTCACCAGTGCTTCTTAATTCAATAAAGCAAGTTTGGATTTGGCTCATTAAGGTCCCTTAACAAAATACTGTCTGACTGTGATTTCCCTTACATTACACTAGGGCACTTAAAAGTTTCATTCAACAGATCATTATTGATCATCTATAACACACATGTATTGTGCTAACTGCAAGGAAGTACAAAGATTTAAGACATTCTATGCCCTCGGTAGTGACTGAATAGCACATACTTGCTATGTATAATAAGTTAAAAATACTTGTAAATGAGAAAAATAATCATAATCCCATCACTCACCCTAAAATTTCTTATATTTCATGTTTTGTCTATTTGCATAAACATTCTTATATATTTTAAACTTGTTGTTAGACTATAAGTATTACTGCAAGTTGTTCATATTTTAACGCTCAACTTCTACTTTTCATGGCTACAAACTACCACTATTCTACTATTATTGGATATTAGGTTTAATTATTTTAATAGAAAATATCATTTTATTCAATACTTACAGAGCATGTACTACATGCCCGGCAATAGTGCTGGTTGTCAGGGATACAATGTACACCAAGGGGTAACAGTCTAAGTTCAAGACAGGCTTATAAACAAAGTATTAAAATGCAGTGAGATGTGTGTGTGTGGATCTACCAGTAGATTGAAGCATGTTACAGTGAGTTTCTTATGGGCCAAAATGGCCAAATCATAGTCATCTGAAATAGTTTAACCAAATACAATGTGCTACATAACCCCTGATAATAGGAGACAGAGAGGGCTTCAGAGAAGGCTTAATATTTGAGAAGAATTCTAAAGGAAGATTTGGATTTTATACAGCAAACAGGTAGAGCATTACTGTTCCATCTTTCATCTATTTTCATACAGCTAGGGGACGTGGCACCTTCTCAGTATAAACAGTGCCTAGGGGCTGCAGTCATGCTCAACAGGGTTCTTCACCCCTGTTGGGAAATATGAAATCTTTGAGAAGAGTGAGAAGGACATGTGCAGTTGCAAAAAGCCTCCAGGTGATATGGATTATTGTACCTTTTTCAACCTCCCCAAATCTCCTTCCTGTGTGTCTGAAAAGTCATAGCAAGAGGTAGGAGAGCCACACATACTGTGTGATTGAAGCAAGGAGGGGGACAGCAGCAAGAGCCAGAGTGTAAAAGGCCATGAAAGTCAGATGAGGAGTTGAGATTTGGCCTTGCAATTGATGGGCAACCGTGAAGGGTCTTGAAGTGTTGTAGGGAAGTGAGTCGATTTGGACCTAGAATGCTAGGTCTGAAAGTAAGGCAGGAGACAGACTGAAAAGGAAGGGACTGCAGATGAGAGGAATAATTCTCTAGTGGACAGAGAGGGGTGTCCAAGCAAGGCAACCCCAGGGAAGTTTCCCTTTGATAAAAATTATATCCATAGAGGTGGAGGTTGCAGTGAGCCGAGATTGTGCCAGTGCAGTCCAGTCTGGGGACAGAGCGAGACTCCATCTCAAAACAAACAACCAACCAAAAAACTCAAAACAAATTATACCCATAATTATCAGGAGTAGTGCCACTTGGCAAAAAGTTATGTTTTCATTTCTCTTAAAAGCTATTTTTAAGTTACATTCAGCAAATGAGGAGTGTGTGTGTGTGTGTGTGTATTCACATACATGCAAACACATAAAAGGTATGAATAAGTATCCTGTTTTACCACATGCCTCTCCAAAACTAAGCATTATCCACACCATGCTAGACAAATACATGTACACTGATATGATGTTTTCTTAGGTTACTAAACGCAATGAAGTGTCTGTGTCAAGAAGCACAAGAATCCCAATGTACACATACTACTGTAAATACATGGGAAAACACAATGCGCCATTCTGGGGCAATCTTTATGGAGATATTAGTATACCAGAATATGTACTGAGGGGAGTTACCAGGATGGATGTAGTAATGAAAATCTTGTTATTTGAGAACTGCTTGACATAAATGGTGATATTTACATTGGGGGACCAAATACTCAAGGAACAAGTAATGACAATCTTCAAATATTTGAAGGTTTGTCACAGTGAAAATATTAATGTTTTGATTGATTCAGAAGACATATCTAGGCTACATGAGCATATATTTAATGGAATTGAATGCAGATTCATCCAGAAGCCACTAGTTTTAGGAACTAGAACTCAAGACTGATTTATGCTGTTGCATGAAGCAATAACCCTCTTACCACTACACATATCCAAACTTTCAGAAACAGTACAGTATGAAAGATTATGTGCGTGGATGTGTGTGTGCAAACATGACCATGTGTGAGAGGTAGAGAAAAGAGAGGAAGAGTAAGAGAAAGCGGGGAGAGGTACATAAGGGACAGTTAAGTGGGATATTTTTGATGTCTGTCAACAGACATAATTCAAATGCAGGGTTAGATAATGTAAACGTACAAGTCCTGCTAATTCGTGGTTAATATGCACCTTAGGAGTATGGGAAACAAAAAATAATACTGAGGCTAAGTAATCAAGAAGCATTCCTTTCTCCAATGGCTCTGAACAACTTTTCTTTCTCATCTAACACAAGAATTGTGAGATGATCCATTCCTGAATGCTGAAAAGGCAGGTGTGGAGAATTCATGTGCAATCTTAACTCACTGCTTTCAGCAAGCCCACCTTCACCAAACTCCCTGATGTCACAGAGACTACGTTTCTATCCTTATCTAATTGAATCACCTGCAATAATGGATACTCACTACTCTCTCCTTGAAACTGTTTTTTTCTAGTCTTCCATGAAAAGGTGTTTTCCCTCTTTTTTTCCACTGGACCACAGGCTAAGGTAACGCATGGGCTGCATTTGTTTTGCTCATTTCTGTGTACCTAGAGCCTAGCATAGTACTTAAAAAACGTAGGTCTTACTAATCATTACTTGCCAGCTCATTCTCCTCTTTCTGGCTTTAAATACAGGAATTCCTCAGGCTTCTTTACCAGTTTACTAATTTCTTCTTACTTGTGCTTTGACATTGATGAATCATCTTCAGCAAGATCACAAGTTCTAAACACAGATAGCCAAAATCCAAGCTGACGTTTTAAAGCTGCAGATGTTAAACATATTAGTCTCAGTAACTCTTTGGACAGTTAAAAATTATTGAGAACCCGAAGAGCCTATGGTTATGTATGATATATTTATTGATATTTACCACATTAGATATTCATACAGAAATTTGTTAACTCATTCATTTAAAATAATAAAAGTTACATTACCAATTAAAATAAACATAACACTTTTCTGATAAATAACAATATATCTGAAGAAAAAGAATAGTGGAATAATGGTGTGGCTGTAAAGTTTTGCAAATTTAATGTGTAGCTTACAGAAGATTAATGTATACTCATATCTGCACTGAATTTTTCTATGGTATGCTGTTTTGGTTAACGTTGGTGAATAAAACATCTCTTCATGAAAATACGTAGCTGGGAAAGGAAGCTGAATTTCAATAATTTTATCAGGTAATTATAAGTATTCTTTGATATTACACTAAAATTCAACAAGCGCTAGGTTCTTAAAAGTTGATTTCAATGTGAAATCTAAAATCAGGATTTTGTTTTGTTTTGTTTTGTTTTTAAGACAGGGTCTTGCTCTGTCGGTTCAAGTGATTCTCCTGCCTCAGCCTCCTGAGTAGCTAGGTTACACGTGCATACCACCTCACCCAGCTAATTTTTGTATTTTTAGTAGAGTTGGGGTTTCACCATGTTGGCCAGGCTGGTCTCAAACTCGAGACCTCAAGCGATTCACCCCTGTCAACCTCCCAAGTGGTGGGATTACAGGCAGAAGCCACTGTGCGTGGCCTAAAAATCAGATTGTTATAGATTGAATTGTGTCCCCCAAAATTCATATAGTGAAGTCTTATCCTTAAACGTGACTATGTTTGAACATAGGGCTTCTAACAAGGGAATTACGGTTAAAGGAGGTCATAATAGTTGTGCTCTAGAGTAGAACTGGTGTTCTTATAGGAAGAGGGAGGTGCACAGAGAGAAAAGGCCATGTTAGGACATAGGGAGAAGGCAGTCATCTGCAAGCCAAGGAGAGGGGCCTAAGAAGAAACCAAGCACGCTATCACCTTAATCTCAAACCTCTAGCCTTCAGAACTGTGAAAAAACAAATTTCTGTTGTTCAACCCACCCAGGCTGTTGTATTTTTATAGAGACTCTAACAAACTAATACAAAGAACTCTTAAGTCAGTAACACAGAACACAGAACTGTGTAATATTAAAATCTGCTGGTATAGCATTCTCTTTGAAAGGATTTTTTATCCATGCATGATCATGCACAGATCATTTTGGACATATTACTTTACTATGTTATATGCATCTTCCAAATATTGACTTATTTTATTATACTAAATCAAAATAACATATGTTTTTTAAAACATCATTCCAATCTCATCAAGAAAGTATCTGTTAGATGTCAAGCTTATGGTGTCAGACACTAATTTTCCCACTTTCTGATTTTTACTTGAACATTTAAATTTTATCATTGGCAACAAATACTGTCAGTGGTTTTCTGTGAAGTGAGAGGTTTATCTTATACAATATTGGCATGTCTGTCAAATGTTCAAATCTAAATCACCATAGTTTGTCTCTCACTAGTTCTTTCACACAATAATGGCAATCCATGAAAAAATTGACAAGTTCAACTCACAACTGAGACAATAACACAGGTATTCTTCTTCTTCCTCTTCCCCTTCCCCCTTCTCCAACCCCCTCTCCCTGCCCCACTCCTCCTCCATCTCTTCCTCCTTCCTGGAGACAGTCTGCATGCAGCACAAGCTATTTTTGTGTAACTTCCATTTGGTCATAAGATTAAAAAGACAGGTACTCAAGGGTTGACATTTAATAAAAATTTAATAAAATTAGTAATTTACTTCTTTATCGAGAGCATTGTTAAGTGACATGCTTTTTGTTTATTTATTTATTGCAAGTGATGATTACAATGACTACAACAATTGTGCTGCTTAACTGCTTAACTGCCAATAGCTTCACCCACTACTGATTTTGCACCATCAGTAAAAAGGTCAACATCTTGGAAAGAAATAACACCTTAGTAATATTATAAAAGTAGATTTGATATTGTGGATTTCCTGATTTGATATTGTGGATCCCCTAGAGGTCTGTGTACCAAATCTTGAGTTCAGCTCTTCAGTACAAACCTAACATTCAAAAGATACAACACCAAACTAGTTTTCTTCTCTCTAAGACTGAGCCTCTCCCGTCTTCCCACTTGTTGACAGTTATCCCCATGCACTTATTTCCTTAGCACTGAAAACTGACAACATCTCACTTCCTTATTTTAGGGTTTTATGATGGAAAATAGGGAGTAGCAAAGAGCAACAATTGGAGAGGTAAAAATAAAGAACCTTTAAGGCATATTTAAGGGGTATTTATGTATTTTGTCATAGTTCAGAATTAAAAGAAACTAAGGTTTAAATTGATTTCAATTTTCTTTTGATTGAAAATCTGTAACTACTGCTGCTAATTTGTTCAGAAAACATCTCTGAACTAAATTACTTCAATAATATCTAAATGTCACGCACTGTGCTGGTCTTGCCTTCCTCCTAGAGTCAAAGTTCACTGATTCACTTACTCTTTAGTATTGACTTTAGTCCAAAGTGCCTTATCATAGGTTAAGACTTTGTAATCTGACCCTATTTAATTCCTCAGTCTTTTGCCATCTGCCACTGCCACAGCTTCATCAACTTTAGTAGAAAAGCAAATAAATATTCAGTTTCTTAAATATGATCTTTCTTTCAGACTGCTAGTCATGATGTCTCTTTGAGTGAAACATTCTTCACTTGTTTCTCCTGATGCTTATTTCCTATTCTGGTCCCCAATGCTATGGTTTCACCTTAGTTAACACTTAGTCATCTTCTAATTCTGTTTCCATAACATTTGCACCTGTTTCATTATAGCATGTATTACACCATATTGGAATTGATTGTTCCATTGCATTTGGCTCGTGTTAGATCTTAAGGAATAGAAGAGTAAGTATTGTTAGTAGTCATCAAATGATCGACTAAAGTAGTTATGCGTTGACTTGGTTTTTTGGAATCACAATTATAGCGTCATTTTAAAGAATGAGTTGGCAGATGTCTTATGAAACATCAAATGGAATATGGTAAATGTACTTTGTTTTATGTTCAAGTGATTATAATATTCAAATTAAAGTTATAGTTCTGATAGTTTAACAGGATTTTTTTACATGTATACATTTTCCTGTTCCCCAAACTTTCATATAAGATGTAAACCAATTGGATCAGCTAGTTTGCTAGATTTACTCTATATATGTACCCTATTGTTATACAAAATAGAAACAGTCACAATTTTATGATCATACAGAAGGATACTATTGCTACAAAAATGTATAGTCTTGAAAGACATTTCATAAATGTCAAAGATGAAAAGGACAGAGGGATATAAGCATCTTTGTCAATTTAGATAAGAGTCATAGCAGCAATGGAATGAAAAAGTATTCTAGTAGAAAACAAAACAAGAATCCTGATTTTTGATTTAAAAATATTGATACCTTTTTTTACTGGAATTAAATAATTCCTTTAACAAAATATCTTACAAATATGGATAAACATTTTTTCACGTTTTCATATTCTTAGATTTTTATATTTGTTTCAAATATTCATTTACTGTCAGTTTTTAATAGTCGATTCACAGTTCATCGTACTTGATAGCAGAGCTTTGGCACTGTTAATATTAGTGGTTGAAATGTTGATATGCCCAGCTTACATGGCCATTCTTCCCCTCTGTAGATGTTAATAGTCTGAAGAATGTTCTCATGTAAAGACTAAAAATCTGTTATTCCAAGGCTCATGCTAAAATTCATCAAGTTGGCTGAATGGTATTTGAATGGTACAGTGCAGTCCACAGGGGCAAACTGTCAAGGGTCTCCTTACAAAGGGTGTAACTGAACAATGGCAGGGGATGAGAGGAAAGGATGAGAGATATAAACTACGTGCTATATCCTAGGAATCTGGTGTCCTTTTATGATATAGGTTTGTATGAAATATTGACAGATGCTGGCGTATGATCAAAACAGTAAAATAGCACTGGCTTAGGGAAAGCAAACAAGAAACAAACTGTAAGGAAGACAACGAGAAACACCGGAGGATTTACTCTGAAACCGCTGTCTACATCAAAGAAAGCTTGAGAAAACATGACCAACTGAAAATGCCAGTCTAGGATTTTTCTGTATTCATCAGGTGCATTTGACAATGAAGACATTTCCTTTAGAGATTTTCCACTCACCAGGAGTAGTATTAGAAATGCAAAGGAAACTTGCAAATAAAAAGTACATTGGGCCAGGCGCAGTGGCTCACGCCCATAATCTCAACACTTTGGGAGGCCGAAGTGAGCGGATCACGAGGTCAAAGAAATCGAGACCACCCTGGCTAACACGGTGAAACCCCGTCTCTACTAAAAATTCAAAAAATTAGCCGGGTGTGGTGGCGGGCGCGTATAGTTCCAGCTACTTGGGAGGCTGAGGCAGGAGAACGCTGTGAACCCAGGAGGCGGAGCTTGCAGTGAGCCAAGATCGCGCCACTGCACTCCAGCCTGGGCGACAGAGCGAGACTCCTTTTCAAAAAAAAAAAAAAAAAAAAAAAAAACATTGGTTTTTACAATAGTCTCCAAACAGAGTAGTGCATTCTAAGGTGGCAGGAAGATTTTAATTTAGCTTTGTCAGTTAAACTTTTAAGAGTCAAACCCAAATTAAATTGATCATCAAAATCTTGGAAACACAAAAATGTAAATCTCTTTCCAAAGTTATATAAATCTGTTTGAACATGAAGAAATCCTATTTTTTTCTTCATTCGATCTCTAGTAGATGGGAATCCCTATTTTGAGACATAAGAGAATGTTATGCAAATTAAGTTTAGATAGATAGATTTTTATACCTTTGGGAGGTCAAAGTTTGTAAAATATATTTTAAATTTAAGGATATATTATATGTTTAAAGAATTCAGCTCAATTTTTATTTTGTTTCTTCTTTCTGTTTAGTGAAGCATTATAACTATATACAAATTTAATTATGTGATCTTCCAGTTACAGACCCAGAAGATATTTTCTTATTCATTTTTAAAAATTAGATTAATTATGGATACACCTAGGATAACTGTTATATAAAGAGGGAAATTAAACAGGTGCTATGTTTATAATATTCCCTTATTTCTAAAATAAAATTAACTAGTTCTAAAAAAAAGAGTCAAGATAGAAACGGGAAAATAATACAGGGGAGAGAGGAAAGTAGAAGAATCCAGAAATGTAAGAGGAAATTAAAACAACAACAACAACAACAACAAAAGAAAGGTGTAGTGGTTGAAATGATTGAGAAGGTCAATTTGCTTATTCCCCACAAGCCGGGGGTAAATGTGATCTAGCATGGCAACTGGGCCAGGTCTAGCAGTTTCATGAAGAGAATAAAGCCACTTCAATGAATGGTGCAGTCTATAACCAGAGAACAGGTCTTCGTAGCATGCTCACAATACAGTGCTGCTGTGCTAAAAAGCAATGGGAGAATTCCAGTAGAACTGAGTTACAGAGAAAACCCTGTGAGAGACCTTCAGCTTAGAAAATGTCTACAGTAAAATAGCAGCTGAAGTACTCAGCAATAGTTGCTGGAAATTAAATGGGTGATGTTGGCACTGGAGTCACCACAAAGGCAGAATTCTTGTGTTTATTACAGCTGTGTCATCACCGTATATCACATTTCTGAACATATTAATTCCTCAAAGATAGTTATTGATTAAATGATTGTTCAGAAATATTGTTGCAGGCAAGCATCACGTATCTGTGGCCTTGTGTATGTAAGTGTTTGCATGTGCATGTGCAAGTTATATTCTGTATATTCATTCCAATACATCTTTTCTAGGTGGCAAAATATTCTGTACATTGGAAGTGAGTTGGCAAGCTGCATTTCTAGTAATCTAGATGGAAGAGGTGAGCCAAATTACTGAATTTTTCACTCCATTATAAGGTCAGTTTGCACCTGTTATATAAATATAAACACAGCAGTGAAGAGCATAAGGAAGAGGAAAAAGAATATAAAAATATGCAATACAAAGTAAACTAATTATGCATGTACCCCTTTGAAAAAGAACAGGAAGAGAGCAATGATTCTGAAATTTCACTATAAAATGAAATCAATTTGTTACCCTTTTTAGTAAACTTTTCCCTGAAATATTGTTTCAGGCCAAATCTATGATAGAGGCAGATATTAATGTGGAAATAAACTAGCAAAATCTGCATTGCATGAAAGCACAAACATAGCTCAATGTCAAAGCTGTGCAGACAAAAATGTCCCTTACTAATTTTCCTTAGATTAAGAGGTAGATTAAACTTGATTTCACATTGATTGTCAAGTAGGCTGTTAATTTATTTGTAACTTCATTAGTTTTTACACTTCCTATTATTTTTTCTAGTAGCTAGGTTCAAATGTCTTACAGGGAATTTGTGGACTCTGTGTATGAAGTAGAAGATGAAATCAAATCCATATGTAGGAAGGCACTATTTATTAATCAGGGAATACATTTCAAGAGACACTTCAATAAACTCTACAGCTCCATATCAAATATGTCTCTCTTCCTATGAAATCTGCTCTTGGCTTCTAGAAATAGGTTTATGACCATTAACAGAAGTGAATGTGACCAAAATATTCTACCACTTTAATTTGTGTTGATTGGTTTATATGGTGACGCTAATATTATCATCTTAATTAGTTGTTGAAAATTGTATCTGACAATTAGATAACATATTCAGTCTTTCCATAGAGATCTTATGCTGAACCAGATTCTATACATACTTTATCTCATATAGTTTTAGTTCAATTCTATCAAGTGGTAAGTATTATCTACATTTTGTAGATGGTAATCTTACTACAGACATTATTAGTGTGCCCAGGATCACAGACCCAACAGTGGCAGTGTTGAGACTTGAATGCTAATGATCTGATTTCAAAGCCCTCTTTTTAACCACTAACCTATCACCCCCTTACAGTCAAGTTTATATTAAAACAAACATCAAATTTGTCATCAACCTCAACAAAAGTGAAAATAATTTGTCAATGTCACTGTGATAGCCAGGATTTAGAGAACAAAGTAATTAGCCATTTTCTGAGTGGTCTATAGGATAATCTACCAACTTTGTGTTTTTATCCCTTTAGAAGAACTAGAGAACCTTGTACTAAACCTAATGAGAAACAAAGCATGTTTGTCTTATAAAGGTTGTGAGGATTTTGCTATTCAAAAGTTTTGTATCGGTTTTGTTTGAGTTGGGTTAAAATGCTCTAATAGAAAATAAAGAAAACCACTAAAAGAAGCAGTTTGGCTTTGATAGAAAGCCAAATTTTAAAATGCCAGCAGTGTGTACCAGGACAAGAAGGGTTAGTAAACAAGGCAATAAAATGTATCATTCTGCTATAAGAGCCAGTAATGCAGTATGACTGTAATGGTTTTTTCCAGAGAGAGAGAAATACTTCCTGCCTATCAAGGAAGGTAAAAGAAGACCAGTTAGTCCAGTTTCAACTGTATCCCATTTTAAATGGGATGGATTCTCGCATTCAGACCATTCAGAGACATGGCACACAGCTTTATGGGAGAAAATAACAACGTCTAGGCATCCATTTATTTAGCTATAAACTATGAGTCTTGACTTTAAGAGGGCAGCATGCTCTTACTTTGGGAGATACCTGAAGATGTGGAGTGACAATTAATTTCTGACATCTCCAAAGAACTGCCTCTCCCAAATTCTTGCATGAAATCTAATGTAAAAGGAAAATCTTTTAGATAGCATTGAACTGATGAATAAATTGTATTCACCTTCAACCCTTCCAGTGTTATGGTCCCAAGTTAAAAGAAGCGTGAAAGATACATTTGGAGAAGGCAACGAGACTAATCAGGGAAATTTCATAATACAGGAAGGTGAAGTATATTAATGCCCTTCTGGTTTAGGAACGGTGGCTGGAACGGAGAAGAAGTGAAGCCAGAGGTCAGACATCAAGCCCTCCATTTGGGATCAAAACCATAAGGTAGTGAAAACCGAACAAGTAAGTCTGGGAAAGCCCTGTTGTAGGCAATTTGCTTCTTTCTTATCAAAGTGCAACACATGTTGATCATGAGCTGCTGAGAGAAGTCCCACATTCAACAGGCAGTGACACTATACAGCAGCAGTTCAGAAATGTCTGAAGGAGGTCTCAATGCAGAATGAGACCTGGGACAGACTGCCTTTAAGTGTGCTCCCTGTAAACAAGCAGCATCCTAGGCAGATGAAAAATGACAGTAAGGTGACTTTACTCTGATATTTTATCTTGACTCCTGGAGTAGAAGAAATTTTCCGATCTTACAGTGTTTCAGTGGGTACAAGAAAAACAGCTGTGTTGAGGGCCAGATGGCTGCCCTTGGAGCTACCTTCACAGACAGTGGAACAACCACACTGCCTGGTTTGTGGGTGAGAAAGCCCAGAGAAAGCAGAGTGAGGTGGAGGGCAGATGGAAGAAGGTTCTGAGCCTGTTTTACCGCAGCTGTGATAAAAAAGAGGTAGAGTCCAGAAAACAGGATGGAAAGGATGGGGATATTATGGTTCTCCCGGTGGATAGTTTCAGCAACTGGAGTTGCTAACACAGAATATATACAAACAAGTGGGATAAAGAAGCCTCAGTAGCCACCAATGCCAGATGCTCATAGAAAAGATGAGACCCACCATTCCACTTGAGGGTGGAACCAGTACAAACCCAGATGACAGGCCAGGAAGAGGGGACCTTCGCCTATCTCATGAGGATAACTGTGTGGATGAAGGAAGAAGAAAAGGAAAAAACAGCTCAGAGTTGGATTTGAAATTTTAATTCATCGCAGAGTTTCTTGAGATTCTTTGGAAATGTTTTGAAGAAAAACAGCAAAAAGTTTTACATTTTCAAAGAAGCTTGAGAACTTTATGCTTTTTTCTACCAGCCAGAATGGTAAGACTCATGAGGATATTTAGACAACGTATAGAAAGAGGGTACAGATTCTGGCATATCTGCATTAGAAATTAACAATTTAACCCTGCTACATATGTCAGGCCCAGATGAGAGGATCCACCCCTTCACTCCTTTTTTCATATTTAGCATTTCATAAACTTAATGATTTTCCTAAAGATTTTGTAAGGAAGATGTACTGAACAACCTTCTGCCCTTCCTCCATCCTGCTGGGTCTATGATGAATTTCCCAGCTGCCATCCTTCTGGTATGGGATCTCCAACTGCCTAGCTCCCTGAAAAGTGGCAACTAGTCCACCAGCTCTGAGCACTTTTCTTGCAGGGAACAGGTGGGCCAACACTGCTAATCCATGCCAGGATTGTGGATGGAGGGGCCTTATTTTGCCGTGTAGGCTGTGATTAGCCTAGCGATTCAAAGTTTGAGAGAACAGCCTGAAATGATGACTAGTATTTGTATTGCCATAACTAAAAATGAGAATACTATATAAATCAAACTCTGGGAGTATGTGAGACTGAGTGGTTCATGCCAGATTCTCTTCAAAAGGCATTTCCAAATGGTGGCTGAAAATTAACAATCACCTATGAATCTTTGGGAAATGCAGATGCTTAGGTGTCATCACAGAGAGTGTGATCCAACAGCATGGAAATGTTTAAAAACACTTTCACACTGCCTTTCTCATTCAGTCTTCAAAATAGCACAGCAATGAATGTGTTCATGTTTCCATTATGCAAAACAGAAACCTGAGTTTCAGAGAGTGTGGTGTGTGTGCAGGTCACTTCAACGAAAATGCAGAAGCGTACTGGCCACAGACACAGATTTTTCCTGCATCATTATCTCTAGGTAAATTGCCTGACCTTTCAGAGCCACAGTTTCATCATCTCTAGAGAAGAGGTAGTTATCCACATTTAGAATTGCCATGACATTAGTGGTAACAATGCTCAATACACATAGAAAGGACAGCTGACATGGTTGCTGTTATTGATAGTTGACCATCACCCCTCAGTCATATCTGACATTAACAGAAGTGGCAGGCACTTGACTTGCATATGCTATGATTAGGAAATATAACAATGTCAAGATAATTTCATAATTTTAACTGGATTTCAGTGACATAATCATTACTGTTATTGATGCATTTTATTTTTGATAGGATCAAATACAAATACTTGCCACATTATTAATAATCATAATTATACTTCTTACTGTAACTGTTACATATATTGTTATTATTATAGCAATATCACTGCACAGTTCAATTTATTCTCTTGCAAATCTCTGCCAATGTCACATAGAACTCATGATTTTATGTATGTCAAATGATTACTAATGCGTGATTCTGATGGTAATCCTTTTCAGAGGTATGACTTTGCCAGCAATCATCTTGAAAATGATGTTCTCTTCCCTTGGTCTTTATAATTTCTTAAGAAGTTTGAATTCATTTTTTCCCTCTTACCTACACTCCAATAATGAAAATTGATCCAGCCTCCGTAGTCATCAGGAGACAAATGACAGATTTTACTCTCTACTTGCAGGTTGAGCAGATTCCTTTCATAGACACCCCTTCCCCCTACTCCTCACCCCTGATGCATATGCAGCCTTCTGAAACTTTTCTTGACAAGTAAGCACCCAGTACCTCTCTGCTGTACTGAGGTATGACTGTCTCCAGCAAGTTAAACTTCTATAGTACCCAGAAACCTGCTCTTTCAACACGTACCATCACCAAGCTCTTGCTTTTTCCTTTCCCTCTCTATTAAGAGCTATTATCATTAATTCTGCAAATAACTGTTGAGCACCTCCACCCTACCAGGCAATGCTCTCTTGAGTCTGTTCTACTGAACCACTGGTAATGGGTCTTTTCTTTATAAATTTTTGGCTTCTCTCAGTTTTCTGTAATTTCTGATCTCTGAGTAGATGCAAAAATGAGTACCATGTCTGCTTATGAAAGTATGCTTCTTACAGTGCAATATTAATCATTAATAATTATAGAGTAAATATTCAATGCTAAGCACTAACTAAAGGCCTTGTGTAGATTAATCACATGTAGTCATAACAACACTAATGTACTTCACTTTTGCCATCATTTAAAAAAAAAGAAACAGGTTTAGGAACTAGGAAATTCAGAGCCATCATGGAAAAACTGAACAGCTCTTCGGTTTTTTTCTTTTTCTTTTTCTTTTTTTCTTTTTTGGTAGAATAAACCTGATTCTCTAGTCTAGCTAGTAGGATGAAAGGAAGGAAAAAAAAAAAGAAAGAAAAAAATATTATCTTCCTACTATTGTTTGTCAGGCAGTGAGGGGCAGTGGGAGTGAAGTTTATTTAGGCCAGCCATTTTTAGTTTTCTTAATCTGGTTCCAAAAGCCTGATTGTTAGTGGAATTTTTAGATTCTTACTATAGGTTGTGACCATTAGCTTTTTATGGTGCTTTTGGTTTTTATCTTTTTCTGTGTCCTCACAGGAGAGCATCCACTGGGTTACTAGCCTGCCAGATTTTCTATATATATCATGTGTAATATGTATACATGCACATATACACCCATACACGCATGTACATGTAAAATATACACACATGTGTACACATATATAACACCTTTCCCACATTGTGAATCAAAATGCTCTAGTGGTTTTGCAACCATTTGGAGGAGCACCAAGAGTGGTCTCACATTGGATCCTGCTGCTTGGTCAAAGGGATTACAAAGAGATTCCTCTGTATACAAAAAGACTTGTAACACATTGCCAGTACAAATGAGATTGGACTATATTCTAAATATACTTAGATTTCATATAATTCATAGACAAAGGATTTTATTTTCTTTGACCAATTCTTTTAGTTTTATTTTTTAAAAAATGCAAAAGCAATGGGAAATGCATCACCAGGCCCTTTAGCGATGCATAGCAGATGGGAATTTGAAGCTTTGAGGAATGGAGGAGGATAAAGCCGCCCCTTCCTAGTAGTAGACCTTTTATTTCAGGATAGACAGTGATCCAGGTTTAAAAATGACTTGTGGGTGATATATATAGGAAGTACAATATGTTCCAATTTGACAACAGGAACAGTACTTTTTTGGAAGAAAATATAAATGCAGAGATTTGCTCATGTTCAATCATATATATATTTTAAAAGACAGATTCAGTGGTATAGTGATATATTATTTCATCAACAGATGATTTGGGTAAGGGCTTCCTGACTCAATATTCAGCAGAAACCAACTGTCAGTTGAGCCAAGCAAGTGATTTAATGCATGATTTTTTTCCACTGAATTTCCCGCCTGCTTGAATAACTTAATGCTTTGTTTCAGCAATAGTTAAAATATCAAAACAATGGATCTGTTTGGTGGAACAATTGAGTAAATAAAAGAGTACAGCCACTCATGGAGTGGGGTACGGATGAAGGCTACATGGCATTCTCAGAGTTGAGCCTCTGATACTCTAAGCTGTTTATTTAACCTGAATGTTGCTCCTTGCTTAATTGATAGATCGGTGAATTGGGGTCAAGCATGCCAGTGATTCTCAAGCCTGGCTGAATATAAATACCACCTGGGAACCCTTCCAGAGTCCCCACCCAGAAAATTTCACCAGTATCTCTGTGTTGGGGTCATCTGAGTAAAGAATATTTCTAAAAGACACCCCCTGCCCAAGGTGATCGTAACAAAACCACCTGGTTTGAGATCCATTGGAACAGCACATACCTCAGGTCCAGTTCAAGGCAGAGTTTGGTTGCTGAAAGTAGCCTTTACTTAAGCCACATTTTCTTTTCTTTTTTTTTCTTTTTTTTTTGTATTTCAAAATAATTTCTTATGTTTTCTTGCTTATCAGGTTTGAAAAATGTGAAAGGGGGCTTCCCAAACACTCTGTCTTGTGGAATCATGGTAATTAACATATAAGCTCCTTTCTTCATTATCACAATGAGGATATAACCTTCTGAAAGACATATATCCTTGTTTATATCTAGATAAATGCTTGCCCAGATCTTGGCATTAATATGATAAAGTTAAGCTTCTACTCTCTTAATAGGATTTAGAATGAAATGGAGAGATTAATATCACAACTGAGGTAGAAAGCAGAATTGACCTTTTATATTAAATGAAGGATAATCTAAAGAAGTTGTTCTATCTTAAAACAAGTAAAATACTTGATTATCCAACAAAAAACTTTTCTTGAATCAGACTTTTACCAAGTGGATATTTAGTGTATATTTTTATATGAATATTTTATCCTATTTCTAAAATAAAGGGTCATTAAAAGAAGTCTAGAATGCCCATTGTTAAATCTACACAGCAGGGCCTAGACTCCTGATTCAAAGAAATTAAGTTTATATCCACCATAAGCCAGATCTTTTTCTCTCTTTGAACTCTGGATTCTGTGTTGTGCTGTTCCCACTGACACTATAAATTAGAGGATAAAATGGTGCGTTTCCACTCTGCTTCCCATAAAGATGTATTCTTAGCTGAGCTTAGGTGAGAAATTTGAATGTTTCAGAAAACCAGATTGCTTTCTTTCCTGCCTTGGGGACCAAACTGCCACAACACAGGATCGTATATCATTCCAAAAAATTTATACTTGCTTACAGTATTCAATTTTGTTTTAGCCTTTTATTTCTTCTCAACAGATTTTTCACAGCCACAATACTGGAGGCTGTTTCTGAAAACTGCTAATTTTTAAAAATAGACCAGTCAACCAAATTAGCAGGATGACTGAGGGAGAACTTTATTAGGCAGCGAGCAGCCGTAAGGTCTCAATAAATCTTTGTAGTCATCTGAAAAAATGAAAAGCTAGGAGAAATGAGGGGGATGGGGCATGATTAGTTCAGATTTATTCTAACAACCAAGAAAAAGCACATGTATGATTTTTGTATAAGTCCCTTTGAAATTTGATTTCCACAGACTAAACTTTTTCTTGCCTGAGGGACACAATATTTTCTGTGATAACATAGATTTAGGAATGAGATGTCCTATCTATTTAAGAGGTATTTATTTTAAAATATTTATCAGGACTGGCCTGGGCTTTTCTGATCTGTAAGCTTTCTAGGCTGGGTACAGTGGCTCACACCTGTAATCCCAGCACCTTGGGAGACTGAGGCAGGCAGATTATTTGAGGTCAAGAGTTCGAGATCAGCCTGGCCAACATGGTGACGCCCCATCTCTACTAAAAATACAAAAATAAGCTGGGCATGGTGGTGCATGCCTGTAGTCCCAGCTACCTGGGAGGCTAAGGCAGAAGAACTGCTTGAACCTGGGAGGCAGAGGTTGCAGTGAGCTGAGATCGCACCACTGCACTCCAACCTGGGCAACAGGGCAAGACTCTGCCTCAAACGAAAAACAAGGCCTTCTAAATACCTGCATCATATATAACTCATTATAATTATTTTTATTGTACCTGCTTCTTTTTTTTTTTTTTTTTTTTTTTTTTTTTTGCTAGTCTATGAGTCCCTCCAGGGAGGGTTTATTTCTTTCCCTTGTATCTTGCATATGATAAGTACTTGATAAACATTCAGTCAGTTGAAATGAGGGTTGTATTTTTATTTGAAAGCATAATTTTCCTTATTTTAAAAGATGTGGCTGTCTTTTCTGATTGTGAGAGCAATACACTGGGTCAGGCATATAGTAGGCACTCAGTAAATGTTTACTGAATTGAACTGATTGTTTGCCAAGGAACTTTATCATTGGATCAATACACATTTACTTGTTAAACCAGCTTTTACAAAAAACATATATGTAATACTATGAAAGTCAATTGCAGGAGACTAATCTTATCTGGAGTGTCAAGGGAGATTGCTATGAAGAAGTGATTTTTGAGCTATGTAAAAATGAGTAAGTAAGGGTGGTGGCAATGGAGCTATGTGTGTGTGAGTAGGGGTGCCCTTGAAGTAGGGGCAAAAATATGTGCAAAGGCTCTGAGGTAGATGCAGGGTTGGCATATTAAACAGCTGACTAAAGGCCAATGTAGCTGGAGAATGAAGTGGGGCAGAATGGTTTTAAGAAATAAACAGGTTAGTAATAATATTACCTTTTCAAAATTCTCTCTGGCTGTTATATATGTATTAAAAAAAGAGATCTAAGAGAAAATATAGGCAGGTTAGAGAGAACATTATTGATACTATTGAAGCAATGTTGGCAAGAGAAGATAGATGGCAGCTTGTACTTGGGTGTCATAATGGTAGAAATGTGGAGAAACAGTTACTCAAATACCTCTGGAGGTAAAATATATCAACATGGCTTGCTAGTGGATTGGATAAAGGGTGAAAGAAACAAAGATGTTCAAAACGACTTCTAGGTTTCTGATTTTCTAAACGGATGGATGGCTGTCCCTTTAAGAATGGAACAAGCAAGGAAGGTAGGGGTGTAGTATTGTGTAGCTTTGGACTTAACTGAATTTGATGTGCTTCTGAACATCTGTGACAATACCTAGAAGACAAAGAATATATTCCTCTGAAGGTCAGGAGAGAACTGGACTGGAGATATAATCATGGGTCACTGGCATGAATGACAGGTTTTGACCTAATGCCATTCACCAAATTAGTTGGTCTGGACAAGACTACAGAATGAAAAGGAAAGGAGAGCCCAGACTGAGCCAGAAGATCCCAACATTCAACAGAAAAGCAGAGAAAAATGGGCAAGCAAAGGCCTTGTTAAAATGGGTGCAGAGAGTTAGGAGCAGAACAAAAATTTACTTTGGTATAGAAAAAAAAAAAAAAAACAGTGTTTCAAGAAGGAAGTTGTGGTAAAGTAGGCAGAAGACCCAAAAAACTTTTATTGGATTTAATAATGCTGGGATAAGGAGTGGATAGTGCAGATGCAGGTGGGGGTATGACAGCAAGACTTTAAGAAAGCTGCTTTGAAGAGCTCCCTGTAACTGTATTTCTTTGTCTCCCATATAAAATTGAAAGCTTTTATAAGAACTTCTTTTTTTTTGGTATTGTTTTTGTTTTTGTTCAGGCCAGGTCATCTTCAGAATGAAGGGAATAATAGAGACTTGGAATTTTGTAGAGAATAGAGCAAGCTTGAAATAATCTTTTCAGAGGGTAGGAGAGATAAAACATAGTATGATTACATGGCAATGTTGACAGTCCAGTCAAAGCTAACAAATATAAAGTAGTTGTCGCAGGAGTAGTTTAATGTACATTGTTATTGCTACTAGCTAAGCTAAGCTGCACTGACACAGGTCAGAAAACACAGATAGTTGACTTCATTGGGGGTTGATGATTTTTTTGATTGGAATACCAGAATTAATGGGGCAAAGGAAATTGGGATATTGACATGTAATTATTGACATAATGATCCATGTAATCTAAGCTGGTTAAGAAGAGAAAAGAAGGCAGAAGGGAAGGGTGAGAGAAGCTAATGAATCAGGAGAGGACTATGATGGTAGTAGGAAGGCACCAGATGACATGATGAAATAGAAGAATAATTAAATGTGGATGCTTCAACAATCAAACTAAGGGATGAAGAGAGGCTGATGACAATGGAATCAAGGAAAAAGTGGTGACAATAAAATGAAAGAATGATCATATGGGGAAGGGTACTTCAAGAATCAAAGTTGTGCTACAAAGTAAAATGCAAAATTAGTGATTTGGGGAGATGACATGATTTTTGATAAGTACAGAGCATGGTTGTGAGACTTCCTGAAATGCAGCAGAGAAGCTTATGAGAGAGAAGATCAAAACATGATACAAGGTTCTAGTAATTACAGTATCATAAGACCATTCAGTTAAACATGCACCAACAATTACGTAAGGAATTGCATTGCAGAGGAAAACCGAAATATGTATAATCAATAAATGTTAATTAAATGATCCATAATAACAAAATAGTCAAATCGGAGTAATGGTAATTGGACAATTGGTAATTATTTTTTGCCTGTTGACTGAAAATTTTCTGGAACAATCTCAAATGGCTTTTGATCCAGGTGAAAAGTAGGATAATCAATTTAAACTCTTTTCAAATATAGAGTACCATAAATTTTCTGCCTCTGGAACCACACTCTCTATATAAATTAACTATTATAATGCGTCTTTCTTGTTACTGCTAGTTTTAAAGTACGGCACAATTATACCATTCTCAAAGTGAAATAAAAAGCATCAATAACGATAGTGAGAAGAAATTATCCATAAGTAGAAGGTTTCATTTGTATATTCTGTTTTCTTTTTCTAACACTAGAGACTTATAACCTCATCATCAGACTTAATATAAGAGGAAAAAAATGAACTTCAGTTTAATAGATTAACTTACTGTACATGTTCTGAAAAAAAAAAAAAAAAAAAAAAAGAAAATTGCCTTAGGAAATATCTGAAACATAATCAATTGGTTTAAGGACTAAAACATTGTTATACATGCTAAGGCCATAAAAGCATCTCAGAAACACTGATTCATCTAAGCCTTCCATAGAAAAAATAATCCCTAGTAAGCCAATGTTAATCAGCTAACAAGAAACATTTATTTAAAATATGCAGATAGGAAGGTGTGTACTAACAAGCAGTAACAAAAATTTCTCTTTTCCATTCAACTACAAAATCTTTTTTTGGTGTTTTTTTTATAAACTGTAGTACAATGCTGCTTTAGAATTTAAGGACAATTTGCATGAAAAGGGATTAATTTGTTACTAAGTTATAATAAAAAATATATAATCTGGTTGTTTACATGTGTTATACTGAAAAGTTTGATTATTATTTCTCTAGATTTATGTGTATACATAAGTATGTATGTGTATGTACATATATTTTGAACACAAATATTGATATTATATATCAAAAATTAGAAAAATTAACCACACATTTTTTTCCCAATAATATACAAAGGTAGACATAGGTGAAAAAATTAACCCAGAAGAAATTATAGTTTAGTTAGTATTCGATGACTCAGCTGAAAAATAATTTTAGTTGAAAAATAATTTATCTAAATGAAATATTAATGTTTGGTGCTGTAGATAATCTAACCATAGTCTTCAGTAATTCTTGAACATTTTATTATGCTAAAATAGTACCTTATAATTTCAATGGATTGCTTAATGGATTTCTATTAATTAGCCACTATCAATTACATCAATGTTATGAATACTGAATCTTCTTTTAAATATCTTACTTTTTAAATAAACATTCTTCATAATTACAGTATTGGGAAGGTGGTGCTAGTAGTCACAGTATCTACTCAACACATATAATATCAAACTTCTACTGCAGGCAATTGCCACATTTTCATTAGTTAAGATTTCAAGAAAAGTAACTAAAAGCTGAGAATTTGTGTTTAAAATGTGAACACAAGAACAAGTGATCTGGAGTAAAGTGATCTGCCAGTAAGGGAGTGCTGGCAAAGCTTCCTGGAAGCTGTAGACTTTAAAGGGCTGCTGCTTTAGCGTGGCCTAAAAAATCTTAAAATGGAAGCACTAGGAGTTTGGGCTGGTGTTCCAGAATAACATTCTACCAGAAAGCAAAACTGATGAAATTTCCTGAGAAAATTAACAGCTCCCAAACTGTGTGGAGAAAGCATTCTGGAATATATTTCAAACACTACAGCTTCAGGGAACGTGTAGCCTTACTAAAAGATAGTAATAACAAAAATGCTTGATGACCACACAGGATGGGAAGCTCAGGGTTAGAGGAAAGTCAACCAGACAATTATTTTCAGGCTTAAAGGAAAAAAAGCGGAAACAGAAAAGGAAAATATATGGAGGAACAGGAGGACTGATGCAATACAAATACTAAATGTACATTTTTTTAAAGAAGTAAGAAAGGTGGAAATAATGAATTTGAATCCAAATACAAAAGTAAAGTCTTGGAAGCAGATTAATTGCCAGTTTCATAAAGTGTAGTGATATTCTTAAGCTCTATGCAATACATGTGAAAAGGGAATGGCACAAGACCTTTACAATGCACGAACAGAACTGAGACTAACTCAAGAGTAAGACTGAGAATAAACCAACCATAAGACAACCATTCTGAATTTTCAAGACAGGAACCTGTGTGAAGCTTATATTAATGCAATGACTCTGAATTTATTTTTTATTTGTTTGATTTAAATATGTAACTTCTCAGCGACTCAATTATAAAGTTAGTTATACTCCAATTAAACTATTATAAATCAGTCCCTTTTTTATTTATGAGAGAATTGAACAATCCTAGTGAAGTCTTCTTTTTAAGATACTTTTGGACCAGATGGAACATAAGTAAAAAGTAAAATGTAGTACAATATTGTTTGAAGTGAATATATATTAATGAAAGCTTACATATCTGACCATCTGGTTGCTAGATGGTGCTTAGCCAGGGATAAATACATTCTTGGAAGATGCATATACATATACATCTTGAAAGATGCAATTAGGTACATGAGTTACAAAAGTCCTATCTAGGTAAACTGAGGGGAAACCCATGTAGTGAAAAGAGTTAAGACTCACAAGGCCCACGCACTGATTAGTCTTTCCACAATATTAAAAAATGTGCTATATTTCCAATGCTCAATTTCTTCATCTATAAAATAATAAGTAACATAGCTTACACATTACATGATGCTCAAGAATGTACTGTGAAAGTTGTGGAGTAAAAAACAAATATTACTTGTTATGTTCTTCCTAGCATATTTTCATATACTTTCTGTGTATTGGTACTCATCCTTCCTCTTCTTACAAAGTTTTAAAATTATGTATTTCCTTATATTTCCCCCACATATACGCATAGTCACTCAAAGCGTAGATCTGAGTACCCTGAAATCAGGCTCTCATTATCTATTTTCCAATTAATTTTCCTAACTTGATAGAAAACTATGATTATAAAGGAAATATTTCTTCTTTTAGACTTTTGTATCATTGTTAAATGTGAACTGAAATGTATTGAGGCCACCAAAATCTGGATCTGAAGTAAAGCTCTAGGAAAAAGTCATGGCAAAAGAATAGGTTGAACTAGTGACCAGGTATCAAACAAAGTAAAAATTCAAAAAAATATGAAATTTCCTCATAGAGTTTATATAACGATCTTTAAGGACAATGGACAACTGAAAATTTAAATTAAAAATCACCACTTATGGTAGCATCTAAAAACATGAAATGTATAGAGATAAATTATTAAAATGCTCAAGATTTTTACACTGAAAAAGACAGAACATTGCTGTAAGAATGTAAAGAAGACTTTTGCACATTGATTTTGTCTCCTGAGACTGCTGAAATTGCTTATCAGCTTAAGGAGATTTTGGGCTGAGACGATGGGGTTTCTAAATATACAATCATGTCTTCTGCAAACAGGGACAATTTGACTTCCTCTTTTTCTAACTTGGAACCAACCCAAATGTCCATCAGTGATAATCTGGATTAAGAAAATGTGGCGCATATATACCATGGAATACTATGCAGCCATAAAAAAGGATGAGTTCATGTCCTTTGTAGGGACATGGATAAAGCTGGAAACCATCATTCTGAGCAAACTATCGCAAGGACAGAAAATCAAACACCACATGTTCTCACTCGTAGGTGGGAATTGAACAATGAGAACACTTGGACTCAGGAAGGGGAACATCACACACTGGGGCCTGTCATGAGGTGGGGGGTAGGGGAAAGGGATAGCATTAGGAGACATACGACGAGTTAATGGGTGCAGCACACCAACATGGCACATGTATACATATGTAACAAACATGCACATTGTGCACACGTACCCTAGAACTTAAAGTATAATTTTAAAAAAAGAATGTAAAGAAGACATAAATAAATGTAGAGACATATCATCTTCATGGATTAGAAGACATACTATTGTGAAGATACTACTATTGATGATCTACATATTTAATAAAAACTCAATTAAAATTTTAGCATATTTTTATAGAAATTGGCAAACTGATTCTAAAATTTACATGGACCCAAAGAACCTATAATAGTCAAAAAAGAATTTTAAACAATGAGAACATAATTAGAGAAATTACACTATTTCATTTAAAGACATAACATAATGCTACATTATAAAAATAGTGTGATGTTGTCATAAAGACAGGCATATAGACTGATGGAAGGCAATACAGAGTTTGAAAATTGACCAATACACATTTGGTCAGTTGATTTTCAACAAATGGCAAATGTATACTCAATAAGAAAAGATGATGATCTTTTCAACAATTGTCACTACAATAGTTGGATGTAACACCAATGTGCAAAAAGTAATAATAATAAACCTTGACTTTTTATCTCATATCACATAAAAATAACTATAAATGAAGTATAAAGTTAAACATAAGAGTCAAGACCAAAAAATTATGAAAAACATAGATTTATGTGACTTTAGGTCAGGCAAACACTTTCAAAATAAGACTAAAAAGCAAAAACTTTGAAACAAAAAATGATAAACCATAGTTGATCAAAATTTTTAAATTTTGTCTTAGGAAGACTTTGTTAAGAAGATGAAAAGTAAGCCACAGACGGAGAAAATATTTGCAGAACATGTATTAGATAAAAAACCTGTACTATAGAGTACATGAAGAACTCCTACAACAGAATACTTATAAGGCAAACAACCCAATCAAATAAATGGTCAAAAGATTAAACATCATTTTCACCAAAAAAAAAAAAAAAAAAGGCCAAAAAACATGAAAAGATGCTTACAGTTTTTAATAATTAGATAAATGCACATTAAAACCACAATGAAAGATCACTACACATCCTTTAGACTCAAATTACAAAAGCTGACAACAGCAAATTTGGGCAAGGATGTTACAGCAACTAGACTCTCACACGTTGGCAGAAATGCAAAATGTGGCAAAAAATTTGGGAAAGTGGTTTGGCACCTTCTTATAGAGTTAAACATTTGTATATTATCTAGCAATCCCAAACAGATATTTTATGAAGAAAAACATCAATATGTCCACAAAAATGTGTTTACCAATGTTCATAGAACCATAGTATATAACGTAATAGCCAAATGATCATCAGCTAGTGAAATGATAAACAATTTGAGGTGAATATTATTTTGTAACTTTTTTTCATATGAAGGAATAGGGGCATATAGTGGTTAAATATCTTTTCTAAAGTTTTTTACCAAGAAAAGGACGATGCTATAAAACCAACTAAGATCTCTCTGACACCAACGCCTTGTTCCACTATGCCATATCATTTCCCAGCAGCATTCTGTTTTCCAAATTGGAATAATAAAGACCATGTTTCCTTGGTCTTTATTAAAATATGTAGCAATGACCCTGAGACTTACACAGAAAGAGCAGCATGTGCATTTGCTCTTAGCGTGACCTCCCAGCCTTCCTCCCTCTTAAGAAACATGTACAGAGTAATACTTGACATATCGCGGTCTCTTTTTTTCTAATACTTTTTTCTCTTTAAGGTATTTTTGTGCTCATATCATGTAATTTAAATAATCTACATATTGCATATTCAAGTCACTGTGTTTGGTAGACAGTGGTCTTCAAATATGGAATTATTTGAAGAAACGAATCTATATAATAACGTCAAGAAGCGGAGAAAAACAGTACTCTGTATCTGATTCTGTCCCTCAATAAGTAAGAACATTGGATTCTGTGTGTATGTGTGTGTGTGTGCACATGTGTGTGTGTCTGTTGGGGGGCAGGGGAGTGTTGGTCACAATGACTCCTGAGGGAACAATGGAAGTCCCACTTTGAATTGAACATTAATAAAGCACACAACAACTTCTAAAACACCATTTGCATAATTCGAGTCTTAAACTTTTTGTTGTATATTTCTTTTTCTCAGATCATACCCTTGGTGATCCTTCTGTCTTCAGTATATAGTCTGTGTCAGCATTCTCATTATTTCTCCGGTCTCTACATGTTATATGTTGTGGTATAGCAGTGACTTACCAATCTTTACCTCTAGCTATAATAAGATCTTGCTCCTTGGCCGGGAGCAGTGGCTCACACCTGTAATCCCAGCACTTCGGGGGACCGAGGCAGGTGGATCACGAGGTCAGGAGATCCAGACCATCTGGCTAACACCGTGAAACCCCGTCTCTACCAAAAACTACAAATAATTAGCTGGGCGTGGTGGCGGGCGCCTGTAGTCCCAGCTACTTGGGATGCTGAGGCAGGAGAAAGGCGTGAATCCGGTAGGCGGAGCTTGCAGTGAGCAGAGATAGCGCCACTGCACTCCAGCCTTGGGCGACAGAGCGAGACTCCATCTCGGGGATAAAAAAAAAAAAAGATCTTCCTCCATGGCTCCAGATATATGTCTGTATTATCTTTTAGGTAGATCCCCCTGTATATACCATTAAGACCTCAAACTCGAAAGGACAACAATTTAGTCTTACTGTTTGTCTTCCTGCACTGTTCCTAACAAAGTTTCAAAGTTTCAACTTTTTTGAAAAAAAGTCATTAAATTGTATGACCTGAATTCTCCCCATGTCTATCCAGGGCAGTAACTATTGGAAACACACCATAAAAGACTGATATTTTGTTGCTCCTTCTAAACCAGCAGAAGAGATTCGCTAAAATCACAAGCTTCACTGAATATTAATGCAGTGAAAGAAAATTCCATATGATTGAGAGTTTACATCTTTTATGTTGTACAAACTAGGTTGACTTTGAGATTACTAGAAGAAAAAAGTGTGTATTTTAAATATACCACTTTGAATTTTATTTGAAATAATGATCCTTTTGAGGGGAAAATTTTTTTCAAGAAGTAAAAGTAAATTGTGTCGATTATATTTAACTGTTGGTGGGCCATAGTTATTCACCAGATACCATATACCTCTCTAGCTTCCCTGGGGAAAAATATATATTACATTAAAATATTTGTTTGTGATGACAACTGAATTTGAAAGTAGTTCCTTTATACCACCTTCATAAGACAAATGTACCTTTCTGAAAACACATAACTGAGAAATGAAAGCTACAAACAAATGAATTTTCCTTTTTTTAAAAAATCACTAACCAATACCTACTATACCATGACAGAAACCAATAAACACTCAATGCAATTTATAGTTTCACTAGCATATGGAATTTTCCCAGGAACTTTCCTGATGTCTAAACCAATACCACAAAATGTATTGAATACTCCTACCTTCATTCTACACTTAATATCTGTCATGATTCTGCCTTTAGAAAGACAAATTAGTCATATGATGACAAGTAGTTCAGTAACCACCTGACAAACAAGAAGGTTTTTAAAAATATCTGTTCTCTTAATTTTGATTTTGATATGACATCTATAGTTATACATTTTGCAGACAAAACCTTATAACTGTGTGCATGTGAACAATATCTTTTAGTGCTTATTTACCCATTTTTACTTGAAACATTTATGGAAATATACATGGAAATGTGTTATTTCTCTAACATCATGTAAAAATTATGTTGTATTTTAAACAAGTCATCAGAATAAGACATGATCTTTCACTAAGATGTGTTTTCCATAACTCTTTCTTGTTTCTAAACCTCAGTTGTATCAGTATCAATTCCCACTATTCAGTCCACCTGGACCTGTGGCACTATCAGTCACTCTTGAAGAAATGTCAGGAGAAGACATTATAAACTCAAGTGGGATTCACCATGTTAGGTATCAGCAGTGACAGGCTTTGTAAAGTTGGCTTGAACTAGCACGTGGTAAATGTTAGCTTTAAAATTGAAAATGACGAATGATGGACTGGACTTAATTTAACACAACCTTTATTACTTGCATTGGCTTTTAAAAGACTAAACCTATACTGGACATTTTTAATTCTGGCCTCTTTGAAAAAATATAGATCTTTCGCTTCCTTAAGATAATTCATAAAATATAAATGGAAGTACTTAAATCACAAATCTGACAATTTTTCTTCATTATCTTGTTAACTTCAAATAAACAACAGCATCCAGATTTTGTTAAATTCATTCCCAAAGGAATTTTCTATAGAGTCAAATGTGACTTTGGAGTGACCAAATCTACTTGTGTATAGTAATTATACTATATTATATATTATCTATCTTTACATATATAAAATGAAGTGCCTGATTTTATCTGCAATGCCCATTATGATACGGGGTATTTGTTACTTGCTCCATCAATATTTGTGAAAGAGAAGAAAGGGAAGGAAGGAGGAGGAGCTAGCAAGGAGAAAAAAATTCACAAAGGTCCCTGAAAAAAAATCAATGCTAATAATAGAGAATCCTAGAATTTTCATCCTCTATCACACACATCAAAAATCAATCTAAGAAAGGTTAGGAGTAACACAGGTTATTACTGTTCAAGCTGGGTTTAGAACCCTTGCCCAAATCACAGGTTCATGCCCTGATAGAAGTTTGCCTTCCATGGGTATCAAGACTAACAGGAAACAAACACTTCCCTGGCTTAATGTATCTGTGTAGTTTTTCTTTCTTTTTTCCCCACAAAGTCTATGAATTTTTCTCATTTTCCTTGCTTTACAGTATTTCCTCATCTTTTAAACATGTTTAGATCATCCAACAAGCTATAAACAGCTTTTGTAAAAATAAAGAAATGTGACATTAAGAGATGTCACAAATGTAGAGATGTTCAGAATATGCTGTATTCAACCAGTAATGCTGCAAATGTTGGAAAAAATGACATGTACTAATGAAACCTATGGCACTAATGAGAGGGTCTGGTGTCACACAGTATCATAAAATCCTCCCCAAGGTACATTACTAAACCATGTTGATAATGTCATTTTTAGTAAATTCAGGAGTGACTCATTCCTGGCTGACAGGTAAGTACAGATACTGTTAAGTAACCTCTAAAGCTCTGTCAGTAAACTTTTCAGAAAATAAAACAGAATGTCATTATTAGGAAAACAAAAAAGCTCAAACTCTCTAGTTTTTTTGTCTTAATACATTGAAATTTTATGTATGGTTTCTGCTGAAATGTTAATTTCCTAGTGTAGTTTTAATGAATATGCTTTACAGAAAAAAAAAATCATGTCTGTATTGTCACAACAAAAATCCTGAAAATGGTTTATTTTCTTCCCGTTAGTCTCAGTGACGTGCAAAAATACCTTGAGATTCTTTTAAAAGATCTTGATATTTTATTTGTTTATATGCAGAAGAAAAATTAAATATCTATTTCGCTAAACAGAAAAAACATTTTAAAATGTCACTCTGATCAATAAAATTAAGAATTGTGTTGTTATATAGTTATATAAATGTATTTTCATCCCCATAATTATTTATTTGCATTTCATCTTGTTTTAATTAAAATAAAATTTTGAATGTGAAATTGTTTTCAATTATAAGTCTTATATTTAAAAAAAAAATCACCGAGTGTGGTGGCTCATGCCTGTAATCCCAGCACTTTGGGAGGCCCAGGCAGGTGGATCATTTGAGGTCAGACGTTTGAGACCAGCCTGACCTCATGATGAAACCCCGTCTCTCTTAAAAATACTAAATAAATAAATAAATAAGCTGGGCTTGGGGGCCATTGCCTGTAATTCAAGCTACCAGGAGGCTGAGGCAGGAGAACTGCTTGAACATGGGAGGCAGAGGTTGCAGTGAGCCAAGATTGTATCACTTTAACCCAGGCTGGGTGACAGAGGGAGACTCTGTCTCTCCAAAAAAAAAAAAAAAAAAAAAAAATCATGAATAATAAGGTGATTTGACTAAATTTCTGGGCCAATCTGTAGCTGCAATCTCTTCGGACATCTTCTTAGCTGACAGAGGGAGAAGAGTAGGCTCCACGGTCACAAATTCTCTCTTCTAGGAACTTGGAATTGGGATTAAGATATTATAATTTGGTTTGGGTTAATCCCTGGAAGGGAGAATTTGTCAACTCTTGGGATCTTCAGAGCTTTGGCTAAGTTATCTTTACATATGGACAATGCATGACGGAAAGCCAGACTGTGGAAAGTGACGTTTAAAGTTCAAAACATATTGTTATGTAAGTTCAGTATCTTCTGTATTTCCGGTTATGCTTCCCAAATTTACTTATTACACATTGGTCCCATTATACATCCTTGGCTTAAAGGATTGAATATCTATTCTGTCACTCAACAGTAATGATATAAGGAGATTTTAAAAAAAGATGTTTAATCTTCATTAAGATTATAACCTTATCTACTGCAAGCTCCTTTGGTCTAATCATCTATTCAAAATATGTAGATTATGTAAGCAAACTATGTCAAAAATATAATATAAAATTTAAAAAAAAGTTTGCAGGTTCATTTTAAGTCCCTGGGAACATTTAAAAAAGTACACTGGAATTTATTATCAAAGTTCCTCCTGTAAGAAACAAAACGAATCATCTTTAGAGGGAAATGAAAAATTTCACTCTCAGGTACAGAAACATGTGACTAATAATCTTAAAATAGCAACTAGCTTGGCAATAACCAAAGAAAGAAACTACTGCAACATTAATCCACACAGTGTAACTCACTTGATACTGCCTCCTTCAATATCTCTCACATCTTAAGAGAATATCCACTATCGCCTGCTCCAATTGAGAAAAAAAAAAGTTAAAAAAATTAAAAACAACAACTCTTAGGTCAGAAAATAAATGTTTATCGTTTTCAAAAGCTGGAATGCACTGGGTTACTACAATCACTCTGTGGTGCTTCCTGTTCCTTGTTTTCTTAGCATCCTTTTTTGTGGGGGAAGGGATGCACACGGGAAGCTTCCTTAATTTAGTTCCTTTCATCTGAAGATTTCAAAAGCTTTGCTGATGGCTATTATTTACAGTAGCTGAGTAAATGGGAGCATGGAGCCAACGGGAAGCTATAACTATTCTATAAATGAATTACAAAGCAGTAGAATCTTGTTAAAACAAGTCAAGATGTAAAATGTCTTAGGTACTCTGCTTCATTCTGAACTCATTTTCCATTTGTTAAAGCAATTCACCATTTTGTCACCCTTTTCTTACATTCTTATAACAATAACAATTTTGGTTATTTATTCGGAAACATTGAGCCGTTGGGCCCTAATTTTGTTTTTAGAACTTAAGCCCAGCTGATGTACTACCAATGCGGGTATACTTAAAAAGAGTGGTGGGGTATGTGTAACAGTATGACATGCAATTTCAATGTGCTTTAGGATATGCATTATATCCTAAATAGGATATAAGATACGTATCCTATTTATAATAGGAATAGGATATGCAATTTCAATGTGCTTTAGGATATGCAGAGAGAAAAAAAGGAGAGAAAAATAAGTCTTAGACTCAAAACTGATGGAAAACTGAATAGAGGAAAGTTCTATTACAGGAAAGGGATAGAATACCTAACAAAGCAAGTCTACAGCAAGATAATTTTGGACAGAAGGCTACTAAGACAACAGATGAGGAGATGAGTTGTGTCAAAGAGGCAGAGATGTGTGGCTAAAGATGGGGGGAAGAGGACTGAACCCTTATAAATACAATAACATTTCTAATAATGAAATATCTATCAAAGCTTTTGAAATCCGTGGATCCCACACCTGGTCACTCATCAGAATCGCCTAAATAGCTCATATATGTGGACTCCTACTGTGTACTCCCTAGAAATACTGGTTTAGTAGAACTGGCTCAGAGTCTAAAAATTTGTACAGTATTTTTAAAAGGTTTTATGGTGAATTAGAAAGTATACATGTTTTAGATCTACCTTTCCACAATGGCCAGTACCTCAAAAGCATATCTAACTCTGGAAACAGCACATAATTCCCTAGTTCCCATTCACTAACATGAAAAAGGCAGCTTAAAATAGGAACTGAAAAAAGACAGGTTTGTCTTGAGATCAGATGTCATACTCAGGCCATTTTTTATTTCAGTACAGCTGAATGGTCTGTATCTTGAGATGCTACCCTGCTATCTGTCCTAGATTTTTCGCTCCCTGCTTTTCTCTTGGTTTGAACCATGGGATAGTGACACCAAATGCAGTCCAATTGGAACACTGGATTTTATCTGGATCCATAGGCTGTCCTGTATTTACCAAACTTGTCTTTTACCTTCTACTCATGCTGACCTCACAAATCTAAGAGGCACAGAATCAGAGAAGTTAGAGCCACTAGTTTTACCAGAGTGCCTCATGGTCACTTTGGGTCTTTTTTTTTTTTTTTTTTTTAATAGTACATGCAGTGCTCATTTAATTTGACCCCCTTTATTCACAATCAATTAACACTTAATTGCCCAAAGATTTGCTTAAGGTTATCCCAATCAAGAAGGTTTCTTGATCACATTAGTGTTATCTATATCAATATTTTTAAAGAGTGATCTTTGCTCCAAATCAGAAACACTGGTGTCCCTGTTAGATGCACAGTCACAGTCTGCATAGCCTACTGAATTAGAATCTATGTGGGCAGGAATTAGATATCTGCATTTTAAAATTAATTCTGCATGTAACTTTTATGCACATTAAAGTTTGAGGATTGTTGGTAAACACAGTGGTAATTTAATTGATTAAATAATTACTTACTTTATTAATTGATTTCACAAACAATTTGTTGCTTTCTAGGTGCTAGTCATTTAATAGACTATGGGAGTATAAAGACGGTTTGAAAAAAGTGTATTACATTCAAGTAGGAAAGACAGACAAGTCAATAGATACACAGGGAAAGGTGTTACTTTCAGTTCTGATGATTCTGAAAAGTTGTTTGATAGCTCAGTATTTTAGTGACATGACTTTGCTTTATTGATGTATGGTTGTTTGCTGTTTAGTTTGCAGTGAAAAAAGTCATAAAATACATTTTTTAAATTTTCTCCAAGGAGACTAAAGTACTCCTCCTTATTGTAGAACCCTTTTGCATTCAGATATTTAAATATGGCATATTTGTTAATATACAAATTGTTGTGTTCAGGTGTAACCTAAAAAGTCAAAACAAAAGAGCCATGTTAATAGTCAAAATGCTTTGACCTCTATTTTTGCTGCTGTTCCATAAGACATTATAACATGTTTTGAAATAATATAATTGAGTTTTGGTGTTTCATGGACACAATGTCACTGTAATTTTAATTTATAAAATTAGCTAGAAGCCGGGTGCGGTGGCTCATGCCTGTAATCCCAGCATTTTGGGAGGCTAAGGTGAGAAAATCACATGAGGTCAAGAGTTTGAGACCAGTCTGGCCAACATGGTCAAATTCCGTCTCTACTAAAAATATGAAAATTAGTCAGGCGTAGTGGCAGGCGCCTGTACTTCCAACTACTCAGGAGGCTGAGGCAGAAGAATTGCTTGAACCTGGGGGGCCAAGGTTATAGTGAGCTGAGATCATACCACTGCATTCCAGCCAGGGTGTCACAAGGAGATTCTGTTTCAAATGAATAAATAAATGAATGAATAAATAAATAAATAAATAAATAAATAAATAAATAAAGTAAAAATAAAATTAGCTAGGGATAAATTATTGGACAAATATATATGAAAATTATTATGTGAAGAATAACATTATAAAAAAACAAATATTTGAAGCATCTATACATTATTTATTGTTACTTTTTTCCAAATGTTTAAGTGGAGTTTTTCGAAATATGGGAAATTTTAATACAATGATCACAGTACTATATAGAGAGGTTTAAGGTTTTATATCGGATTACATAAATGACAGGATAGCTAATATTTTTTTTAAATAGTAAAAGTAAACCCATATTTTCTCAAATGCAAGATGCCCTCTGTTTTTTTTTTTCTTTAATGTTTTTTTCTATGCTTTTTTCTCTAATTTTTTTTTTTCTTATGTAGTGTAAGCACCATGAATACGCCATAGACTCTCAACACAGAGTTCACCATGTAGTCAGGGTGACAATATAATGTGATGAATGCTATAATAGTTATCACTGAGCCAAATATGCTGTTACAACCAGTAATCATTAAATATCATATTAAACATAAAATATTTAAAAATATTATGCTTCTACTATATAGTATACACAATAGCCAACACTAAAGGGAATACAAGATGAATAAGGGCCTTATGTCCAGTAAGCTGATGAGACAAAGACATATGCATTATAATTTAAGATAATGTAAAGTAGGTATTAAGAGGAAGTGCAAGTAAAGAGCTCAAAAGGTGAGACTGGCTTCAGCTGGAGTGATTAAAAAAGGTTGTATGGAGGGGAGAGAACTGGGCAGCATATCAAGCTCGTTGGTTTATTAGTTTCTCTTCATTTTCAACAAGTCTAAGACACGGCCTCTATCCTATGACCTATTCTAATGGTTTCCTTACTGTTTTCTTGCCACTAGTTTCTCCTCTACTTTGGTCCATTGTCTACACTGCTTTAAGAGTACTTTCCTTGTACAAACATTTTGTCACTTCTTTATTTAAAAACGTCTCACTTTTTACACAAATTACTGCATTTCCTAGCAAGGTGTGGGTGATTCCACATTCAAGGTTGACATAAAACATACTTCTTTCATTAAAACATACTTCTTTCATTTCACTAAAAACAAAACAAACAAAAACACCTTTTACTGTTTGCACTGCATATCTTTGCATTTTGACAAACTCCTAGTTACACTACTAGAGCTCAATCAAATACTATTTTTTTCTGTAAAGCCTCCACAAACTTCCCCACTCACTCCCTCTGGAGACACTTCATTCAGGCATCTCTTGCAGCCATTTTACAGAAGTGAATCTGTTTTATGTAAACATATTCTGTACAGACACAAAGTTGAGGTCATGGCCTATTGGTTTTTGTATCCTAGTCATCTAGCACAGTGCCTGGAAAACAGTAGGTCCTTGGTAAATAATTTTTTGAAAAGGTGAATGAATTAATGATCATAGAAGAGAAGCTTCACATGATTTCCAAGATAATTTTCAATATATATTTTTGCTATTTTTCATTTATGAAATGTATTAGTTCTTATTTTCGATTATCACTTCTATAAGGTCACTGTCATCTTATTGTTAAATATATATATATGTATGTCTATGTGTGTGTATATATGTGTATATACATATAAAATCTCCTAGTATTGCCATGCTATGCATTCAGAAAATAGCCAACTTTACAACCAGCTAGCTGAAATATAATTACCTAGAACATATTTGGCTGGAAAGAAAGCAAAAAAAAAAAAAAAAAAATATATATATATATATATATATATACACACACACACACACACACACACACACACTTATATACACACACATATATAGATATATAAGTATATATATTTTTTTCAAAATTGTGCAAGTCCTTGGAAAGAGCAATTCAATTTTTAGGAATTTAGGAATTTGTTAACAGGAAATAATTTTAATTATTTAACTCTATATTTACTACACAAATATTTTTAAATAGGTAGAAAGGTAAAACATCTGAAATAGCTTACCAATATGACAATATAGAAAAATATTTAATCATATAGGGAACAATGTTAATTATAAGTAAATTATAAGTAAACTCTGGGTTACAAAACAGTATAGACACTAGGAACAGCAGACACTTGACTAATATATAACAGTCAACCCTAGAAAGACATTTTTAAGAAGACAACAATGAAAAACAAATGAGAAAACAAGGAAAAGGAAAGAGAAATATTAAAAAGTCAAATATTATATCAAATAATTAAAAATTATGTGTTAGATACTATTCATATGTTTGATAATAAAATCAATTTAAAATCACTTTAAGTAGATGTTATATTGTGAGGGTCCATAGAAATACAAACACCAAAATATCTACAACATTTATAAAAGCTTAAGAATCTGGTCAAACTTTACATGTTTTATGTAATCTCTGCCAAATAACTTAATACATGAAAAAAAAAATAGCAAAAGAATCACTTTATTTTCTCCTGTAAAACATATATGGAGGCCAAAACATACCCAATAGTTTATAAATGGAAGCAGACATTTGGATGAACATTTAGCAATCCTGGTAAAAAGCATCAGAATAAACAGTAGCCCCCATGCTTGCTATAATACATTTCTTTATATTGGAAAGCAAATAGTACCTTATAATGGAAGATATTAGTTATTTCCCTAACCAATCTCCGGGTATAAAATTATGTGTGTGTATAACTTTAATAAAAATGTGACCCCACATGATATAAGATGATTATAGATGTATGATACATGTTGATTATATGAAAGCCTCCAGCTAACTTTAAATTATTAATACATAATTATTTGCATATTAATTATTAATATAACAACTAACAATTTTATTCATTCATTCTTTTTTCATTTATTCATTCAGGAATCTATGATTAAGGACCTAATATGTGTCAATACTGTGCAAAACTTACCAGAGACCAAGATGTTTTTATTACCTTCATGGATCTCAAATTCAAGCTGGTAAACAGCCAAAGAAAATACCTACCAGTATTTATGAGGTGTTATGGACATTTATGGAGGTAGGAGGGGAAAGGGTTAGAGAATTTAGATGACTTGAACTTTAAAGGTTGAATTAGGCTGAGTTGATGGAAAAGAAACCCAGCATCCCAAAAGAGACAGCAAGAGCAGAGTTATAGGAAGAACAAAGGAGGGCTTGGATGGTAGAGTGAAGAGCTCTCTGCATCCGGTTTTGGGTGGACCATAAGAATTACAGGAGATAATGCTAGAAAATAAAAATGGGCAAAAGAGAACTGGATATACCCAATAAATTTTCATTCTATCCTGTATAATAAAGAGTCATAAAATGTTTTATTTGTCTGTTTGCTTATATGTATGGTAGATAGATAGACTACTGTGATAGTCACTGTGAACAACAATAAATACTTAGCTAATAATGGAGTTTTTTCTTTGCTTAAATAAAGTGAGGATTTTAGGCATATCAATTGCCAAGATTCTTTGAAAAGGCTATTAAGATATTCTGTACCTGATGCCTTTTTTTCCTGTCCACAAATTTCTCCTTTGTATACAAAGGATTTTTAAACTTGGTTTAGTAAGAATACAACTATATCTAATACTGAAATTGGGCCAGGTATGATGGTTCACGCCTATAATCCCAGCACTTTGGGAGGCCAGAAGACAGCTTTAGCCCAGGAGTTCATGATTAGCCAGGGCAACGTAGTTAGTTAGACCTTGTCTCTACAAAATAAAAAGATTAAAAAAAAAAAAAAAAATTGCCTGGGTGTGGTGGCACACACCTGCGGTCTCAGCTTCTCAGGAGGCTGAGGTGAGAGGATCACTTGAGCCTGGGAGGTCAAGGCCGAAGTGAGCCGTGATTGCACCACTGCACCTCACCCTGGATAACAGAGAAAGACCCTGTCTCAACAAAAAGTAAAATTTAAAATTATGAAATCCGTGCTTATTTTATCCTTATTGATGTTTCCCCAAATTATAAGCATTTAAAATGACCTAATCTATATGCCTTTTCTATTTCTATTTCAATATTTGTATACACCACCTTAGTTTATTCAAATTTATTTATACTAAGTTAAAAAAACAAAATAAGTAATCAATAGCTAGAGAGCATTTTATGCCTATGTTAAATCCTTAAAACACAAATTCCTAGGCCATTATTAAGTTAAATTCATCTAACAGAAATGCTAAATCCACAACCTGAATATACACTTCCTGTCACTTTTTACTGGACTTTGGCCTTGATCATCAAGTAAACAGAGGCACAAAAATTATGATTCAGCTGTTAATCAATACATTTTAAAGAAATTGAAGAATATTATTAAACTTAGCAAAATGTAGAATTGACTTATAACACTACAATTCAGAACTTTAAAGTCAATAACTTTGGGAGGCTCATCAAACATGCAGAATAAAGAAATACAATCTTTATGATTTCTAACATTTTAATCTGCACTTTGTAGCTGTGGCCAAAAGACCTTAACTATATCAGTGGAGTAAGTGAAAGTAGCATCAACTACTGACCAGATAAGTGGAGAATTTGTTGATATTTGTAATCATACCTACCAGGGACTGTAGAAATATTCTTCAGTATATTTTGCTTCTTATTGAAATGACATTTTCTATTTTGATGAATGAGTTTAATGGAAGATACCAAAGTGAACTTGATTTGTGCTAATATTAGTTGTTTAAATGGACAATCATATTGACTGTCCATAGTCTCTTTCATCCTCCTGCAGGGTCAAGGTAATACTTTACTATTTATTCTACAGGGTAGGCGTGTGTTCACAGATAAAGGGCCTTCTTTCCTAGGATCGTGTAGATAAACTAAGAAAAAAAATCAGATAAGCAATGCAGGAACAACTTGGGAAGATTAACTTAAAGCAAATTGAAAATAATTAAAAATAGATAGCTTGACTTCCCAAAGCCTAGGGGGACATTTTATCAGCCTAAATACTGATAAAATAAGACAGTAAAGTCATTTAGCAAGCTTCATGTCACTCAATAAAATAACAACAAAAATTCACGGGTGTCTGGTCTGTGGAAATATATGGTCATAATGTCTGTGGTACGTAAGGCATGAACTTGGAGAGTTCTTGCTTTTACCATTGTCTTTCCCTAGGACCAATGGCTCACATTTGTTAAACATACAGAAATCATTTAGTTTATAACATTAGGACTCACGTGTGCACACACACACACACACACACACATTAAACCCAGGAGTACTGAAATGTTATCCTCTCTAACTGAAATGGCTGTAAGTCCCTCTGCTTTCTGATGTTAGCAGAAACGCACAAATAATAATTAATGTATCCAATTAAAATATAAACCCAGTGAAAAATTCAAATTCGAGTAAGCTGACTAATCTCCTAGTAAAAAAGAAACCAAAGAATAAAGTCTTAATATTAATGCTAAAATATAGCAATTACAACTAACCTACAAGAGTAGATCATTTGGAGTTGGTCAACGCTAAGTTAGGAGTGTGGCATGGACATTTAACATAAAATATGCCTTTTGACCCTGAGGATGTAAATCAGGAAACTCTAAGCTGAGACATGCAAATCGATTCTATGAAGTTCTACAGAGTCTCACATATTGTCCTCAACAATTAAGAGGCAAACCAACTGATCTTAAAATTAATTCAACCAACACAGGATACACGTTTAGGTCAAAGGGTAAATATGGGTTTGATATTGACTGACTTGGCTTTCTCCATGAATCAAATTAAACAAACAATTGCCAGCAAGTGGCCATATCAGGCCCTGGACTTGTACCTATTAATCTGACTTTATTTGAAAGTTCAGCTATTAAATTTGTGTAATCTATTTACACAAAATATGGCTGAACTGCTAGGATTTGCTCTGTTGGATGTCTAAGAAAACATAAAATGTAGTCCCAAGTAAAATAGACAGTTTACTTGCATGAGGGTGAGGTAGGCGGCCTGTAGGAGATTTTTTCTGGTCACCCCCACCCTGAGGAAAACAGGATCTGGTCAAAACAGCATGCAGTGAAGAGGCCAGCAACCCCAGGAGACTGTGAGGAAAGCAACCTCCAGCTGTCCTCACAGCTCATTAGCATAATGACTCTCCCACCAGCATCATGACAGTTTACTAATGCATGGCAATGCGCCATGGCAACAGCCTAGAAGTTACCTTATATGATTCTGGAAACTCCCCACCATTTTCCAGAAAGTTCAGAATAACCTGCCTCTTAATTAGCATTTAATTAGAAGTGAGTATGAATACACGTGCCAACAGCCCTCGCACACTGCCTATGGGTTAGTCCTGCTCCACAAGGAGTAGTACCAGTTCAATAACAATTGCTTCTCTGATCACCAGTTCACCCTTGAAGTTAAGAACCCTCCCAGGCTAGGCCTCAATTTTGTATAAAATTCGAGTAACTGTAGTAAGAGAAGAAAATCTGCAATTTCCATGTCATTGGAAAAATTACTTCTTCAATACTCCAAGCCAATGTTAATTTTCCTACCTTGAAAATGAAATAGGAAGTAATAAAACCAGAACCATCTATCTAGCTAACATTTGTTTATACTGAGTTATACTGTTTGAAATCAAATAATAGCTACTGAAAGCTGCCCCAAATGTGTACTACATACAATGTAAAATTGTAACTAAAGAACAGGAAGTACTCTTTTAGAGTTTACCATACATTGACGATTTTGAAAAGACACAAAACAGTCATGTTACAGAAGAAACAATGTTATCTCCAATGATATACAAAACTGGGAATTTCCCAGAATAAACTTCTTCATGGCTAAACATCCAGCATATAAATGTTTGGGGAGTTATCACGGGAAAGTTTCAATGACAGGGAACCTAAACTTGGTATCCTTAATTTGCACGGTATAGAGTTATAGAGTGGTATAGAGTAGCATGTTTCTGACAACCAAATAGCCAGAAAGGTATATTTTCTTCCCAAAAAATTAAAAGAAACTTACTTTTTTCTCATTCATCCAATGTACATGAACAGTCATTTGATTTAGGTGGTTTAAGTGATTACTTGACTGCAGGAAGGTCTAATAGCCACTACTGAAACAGCCTTTGCAAACATTATGACACTGAGAGAAATCCAACATGACTGATTCCACCTTGCTTCTAGTCTCACAGGCTGACTACTGTCCCTTGCTTATTCCTGAGTGTAGGGCTAGCTAATTATGGGAGAAATTTTGTTTAATGTTTAGCTCTGAAGAAAGAACAGTAATAGTCCGTCCCTAAAACTGATTTCCTCCTTGTTCTGGAGCTGAAACTGCTTTGTAAAACTAATAAAAGGCCACAAGATGAGGATTATGGGAGGGTCCTGAAGGTCTGCTAAAATGTAGGCCTAGTTTCTATAATCCTTTTTTACTCAGTAATGTGGCCAGAGGTCACAAGATTCGTGACTACCCCAATTGCTCCTACAGATAACATAACTATTATAGAACCTAAAAGAGGTCTTTTGAGATATTTTTCATGCTGACCCCATCAGGACTCTAGGCTCAACTAGTCTTATGGCCCCCCCAACAAGAGGTAGACTTAGTGCAAATGGACCTATGATTGCATCAGGTCCACACCCCTATGATTGCATCCCCAGCCAATCTGCAATACCCATTTCCTAGTTTTCTACCCACCAAACTATCCTTGAAAAACCCGAACTTCGGAGCCTTCAGGAAGACTGATTGGAGTAATAACTCCATCTGCTATGTGGCCAGCCTTGTATCAATTAAACTCTTACTTCAATGATGCAGTCTCAGTGAATTGATTTTGTCTATGCAGCAGGCAGGAAGAACCCATCGGATGATTACACTACAAGCCCCTCCCATCTCTGATTATTTTTAACATAAATTCATTATGGTACATACTTACTTAAAACTATAATTTATGCCCTGAAAAAGACAGTAAGTTATCTGCCTGATATAATTTATCACATTTTTCTCTCACTTATACATTTTGTGAAATAGTTTAAAAATTACTTCCAAAAATTTCATCATTTTTAAGCCTATGGTCGTTAGAGAATTTTGTCATTCGATTACTACACACAATAGAATTACAAATATTTTTCTCAGAATATGTTTTAGAATCTAAAAAAAAAGTCATAGGTTTTATTCGCCATGGTGCTTGATGGTATTATCTGCAGATGGTTCTGGGAGAAATTAAGAAAATCATTACATGAACCAATTTGTAACCTAAACACCAAGACAAAGTGATCAGCCAGAAATTTCTAAATTTTAAATCTTCACGTATTTCCATAATTAGATAGCACAGGATGGATGGTGCTTAAATAAATCATAGTTTATCAAGGATACATGGGTATACAATAAAGAGGGAAGAAAGCACCTACAACTTTGTAGACGTCACATAAAACTTTAAAACAGTTCACACAAATTTTACCTGCTAAGGAACAATGAGAAGTGAACACATTTTCAGGTGATACTTACCAAAAAGTTATCTTTCAAAAGTATCTAAGTTTTAGAGATAAAAGTAAAGAGTTTAGAATGATTTTCCATGGATTATTCGATAGAAGGAACTAACATTAATGGTGCTCTTGACAAGTTTGATACTGTGCTAGGCAATATATATATTGGTATGATTTACTTCTCCCAACAAGCCTGACAGTTATCTACAATTATTCCTATTTTTAAAAATACATGTAGACTAAGATTCAAAGAAATTAAATATTTTCCCAAGGTCACACAGTTAATAAGCGCCATTATATAAAAAATAAACTCAAGGTCATTCATTCAAAAGGTCTAAATATTTTGGACAGTTTAGAAAACATAAGAAGTGACATTGAGGCTATCAAATTTTATTAACTTTTATTTTTCACATTGGGTCAAACATCCTCATTACAATGTTTGGAGAAAAAGAGGGGAAACAACATAATTTAATAATAAGCACATGCTATTTTATCTGATAAATGTAGTTTCAAATATATATTCTCAATGTTAGACTCTATAGTGTGCACATAGTGATTGGTGGATAGTTTAGGAATAATGGCATTCCTAAATTCTATGATGTTGGTATTTGTCACTTTCACCATCTTAAATATATTAATGTTAGATGAAAATAATCAGCTCTGTGCCTGAGAACTAACTGCTTATAACACAAACATGGCAGCCATAAGAGGTGGCTTATGACAGTTTTGGGGGAGCAGTTCTGGATCAGCAAAAGAATCACTCCAGTAAGGAAACACGTTTGAAATCATTAACACAGGCTTGGGTGTGAAAAACATGTTTTTACATAACATGGCCTAGAGAAAAAGTAAATATCAGGCCAAAATTATTCATAACATTCAAATAACAAATCTCAAAACTATTAATAGGTCTAGATTTGCAGAAAAGTTAGGTTTTTATTCTTAGAAGATAATAAACACTTAAAGAATGCTTCTAAAATCAACTTTCTTCACAGAACTAAAAAGAAAAAACTACTTTAAATTTCATATGGAACCAAAAAAGAGCCCAGATAGCCAAGACAATCCTAAGCAAAAAGAACAAAGTGTGAGGCATCACGCTACCTGACTTCAAACTATACTACAAGGCTATAGTAACCAAAACAGCATGATACTGGTACCAAAACAGATATATAGACCAATGGGACAGAACAGAGGCCTCAGAAATAACACCACACATCTACAACCATCTGATCTTCAACAAACCTGACTAATACAAGCAATGGGGAAAAGATCTCCTGTTCAGTAAAGGGTGCTGGGAAAATAGGCTAACCACATGCAGAAAAAGGAAACTGGACCCCTTCCTTATATCTTATACAAAAATTAACTCAAGATGGATTAAAGATTTAAATGTAAAACCTAAAACTATAAAAATCCTAGAAGAAAATCTAGGCAATATCATCCAGAACATAGGCATGGGCAAATACTTCATGAATAAAACACCAAAAGCAATTGCAACAAAAGCCAAAATTGACAAATGGGATCTAACTAAACTAAAGAACTTCTTCTCAACAAAAGAAACCATCATCAGAGTGTACAGGCAACCTACAGAATGGGAGAAAATTTTCACAATCTATCGATCTGACAAAGGGCTAATATCCAGAATCTGCAAGAAACTTAAACAAATGTACAAGAAAAAAACAACCAACCACATCAAAAAGTGGGTAAAGGATATGAACAGACACTTCTAAAAAGAAGACATTTATGCGGCCAACAAACATGAAAAAAAAAGCTCATCATCACTGGTCATTAGAGAAATGCAAATCAAAACCACAATGAGAAACCATCCCACGCCAGTTAGAATCGTGATCATTCACGATCATTCAAAAGTCTGGAAACAACAGATGTTGCGAGAATGCGGAGAAATAGGGACACTTTTACACTGCTGGTGGGAGTATAAATTAGTTCAACCATTGTGGAAGACAGTGTGGCGATTTCTCAAGGATCTAGAACTAGAAATACCATTTGACCCAGCAATCCCATTACTGGGTGTATACCCAAAGGATTATAAGTCATTCTGCTGTAAAGACACATGCACACATATGTTTATTACAGCACTATTTACAACAGCAAAGACCTGGAACCAGCCCAAATTCCCATCAATAACAGACTGGATAAAGAAAATGTGGCACATATACACCATGGAATGCTATGCAGCCATTTCATATCCTTTGCAGGGACTTGAAAGAAGCTGGAAATCATCATCCTCAGCAAACTAACACAGGAACAGAAAACCAAACACTGCATGTTCTCACTCATTAGTGGGAGTTGAACAATGAGAGCACATGGACACAGGGAGGCGAACATCACATACCGGGGCCTGTCGAGGGGTGGGGGCAAAGGGGAAGGAGAGCATTAGAACAAATACCTAATGTATGCGGGGCTTAAAACCTAGATGATGGGTCGATAGGTGCAGCAAACCACCATGGCACATGTATACCTATGTAATTAACCTGCCCCATTCAGCACATGTATCCCAGAACTTAAAGTAAAATAAAAAATAAAAAATTAAATTAAAAACTGCAATAAAAAACCTTCTGTTTGCCATAACCAAGTTTTTGACTGAGTATGACTTTAAACATTTGAATTCATAGGGAAGAAACATATCTTATTTATAACTCATACAAATTTTTAATTTAAATTAACCAGGGAATGACAAATTATATATCTATTATTGAACAAATAAGAAATCATGAACAAAGATAAACTTATTTTTTGATAAACAAAATGAAGAAACCAAAAAATCACAATTATTTCTTTGTTACTTAGTAATGAATCTTAAACATTGAAATATTTTAACATAACTTTTGATGGGAGAAGTATATAGCATATGAATTGAACTGAATCCCTTCTCATTCCACTTTGCAAGAATTGTATGATTTGGCTCAATCCACTCAATTCTCCAAGACTTGGTTTACTTATCTGTAATATAGGGAAAATAATTAAGCGATCCATAAGGGTACTGTGAGGATTAAACGTAGCTAACACATGTAAGTGCTGACCATGAGTACTGGCATGTGGTAACTTCTCCGTAAATGATGGAAGTCATCATCATCAACATCATCATCATCATCATCAAACATTTTTATCCCTATGAATGAAGAATATATTATTTTTGAAATGTTGATTGTGTCTTATTTATTTTATATTTCCATTAGTAGCTAGTACATACTATATTTATGGAAACAGATAGTAAAAAACAGAGTATTTAATTCGAGGAATTACTAACATGTGCTGATTTCCCCCTCATTAATTAATGTAAACTTAAAACATTCTAAGAGGAAATAGTCATTTCTATCCACTTATGCAATAAAGACCATGAACATAAGTTTATGATGAGATAAAATGTCCAAACCAGCTCTCTCTCATTAATAGGTGATCAAGGGAGTTTCTTATGACTTCATTTATTGAACAGAAATTTGAGAATGTCTGGGGATCCATATAAAGGTTTAAAAAATTATTCAACAATCCAGGATATACTTTAGTTGTTTCTATATTCATAACTATCCTTAAACATCAATCTATGTTAAAAGCTTATTTTGCTTAAAATTATCACAAACCTAAAATAACTAAAATGGTAGTTTTTAAATAAAACAATACTGTAATATCAATAAAAATTAGGTTAACATTATGAGTAAAACTAATAAGTTAATGTAAAGAATGATTATATACAGAATCTAAAACAAACAAACAAACCAAAATCCTTAAATATATAGAAACAGAATAGAAAGGTGGGTAGTTACCAGGAGCAGGGAGAGGATGGCAGGGTTGAAATGGGGAGATGGAGGTCAAAGGGAATAAAGTTGCAGACATATAAGATAAACAAACCTAAAAATCTAATGCATGGTATGAGGACCATGGCTAATAATATTGTACTGTATACTAGAAATGTCCTAAGAGAGTGGATTTTAGAGACTTTTGCCACACACACATACACACACAGAAGATAACTATGTAAGATGATGAATAGGTTAACTTGCTTGAGTGTAACAATCATTTCACTATGTGTATCAAAATGTATATGTTAAACATATATATAATAAAAAAGAAATGTTTTAGCAACTTGAAATGTCAATAATTGCTAAATTATGGACCTTTTGACTTTAGTAAACCTATCCTACCAAAAGCTCTATATGAACATCATTTTCTCACCATTTTTTTTTCCATACTTGGCAATGTACTAGCTTCTTTGTGGATTAAAGTCAGTTGGCCTGTATTTAGTGAAAGTGAATTATGTATGTGTTGTCTACTTCTTTTCTCTATAGTCTTAGACAATTAAAGTAGACCAACATGGCAACGAAATATATATGCATCAAAATATTTATACATGCAAATGCTAAATTTGGAAGTAAAATCTGGCAGTTTACTATATGGGCATATGTATGTATGTGTATGTGTGTATATGTGTACATGTATATATAAATGATATTATAATGTAAAGAATATAACATACTATAAAATTTTGAGTTATTATATGTAACATATAACCATTTAAGTAATCCACAGCAGGGTTATATTATTTGAGATTATCAACAAAAATGTATCACTCAGTCCAAAACAGAAGTTTTGTAGAGAATACACATAGCTCTGTGAATATGCCCATGGATGCCCACATGGGGAACATGGTTCTAGCTCATCTGGATTGGTTTCTGTTAAAGAACCCTCACTGAAGTGTGAGTCTAGCTCTCAATTTGCCCCCATGGATTTAAAGTTTTCCAACTGTATTTGAGATTCTGGTTCCCTTCTGTTCTTTCCCTGAAACCACAAACGAGTTCCACCTCCATCCCTATTATTTATTTCTCTCTCACTCCAGTCTGAGTCAGAGCCCTAGGTTTCTGGTTTGCTAAAAAGAAACTAATTCACACAGATATTCATTTAGCATATATTTGTTGGCATCTACTTTGTACAATACCCCATGTTGTTACCGAAGACAGAGCTATGAATTATGCAGATACTGTTGGACCCAAATATCTCCTACTAAACTTTCATTTGCATAAGCAGGTACAACTCAATGAATATAGACAACACTACATAGTTGAACTTAAAACTTGGATTTTATTCAATTATATAAAAAAAGTTCCTTGGGGGGGAGGGGTTAATTTCTATTCTATCATAAAATTTTCTACATCACCAGAAATCTAAAATAGATGCTAGATGCTCTAAACTTCCATTTATTTTTCACAGAAAGAATTAGTAAACATTCAAACAAGAATTGACTCAATAAAACAATTTACTCTATCAGAACTTTAAAAGTATAAACACATTTACAAAAATCTGTTTTTATGGAAAAGAGACAACAGCCAGTTAACAAAATTATATCAGAGTTTTACCCTAAGAATCTCATATACTTTCTTTGATTATATAAATACATGTTGATTATTTGGGTTTGTTTGTAATGATGACCTAGAGACACTGTAAAATCCTCATTAGTGGTAGAAATAATATAATATATTTTTTAAAATACTAATGTATTATCACCAGCATCCTACTAAGAAGGGACAGGGCATTGATTCAGTTGAGATTTATTTTTCTATCACGAAATGGAAACAAAATTTCACTGCTTACTTCTCAATTGTTGAAGAAAAGAAAGTTAAGAGAGGATAGCCATTTAGTCCAAAATTCTGCAAATCACGTTTTCTCCACCTCTGTCATTCACAAAGGAACATTTTAAATAATTATTTTCCTAATCAATTTATAAAATACAGTTTGGATTTCATACTGCTTTCTTAATAGCTTCCATAATGAGAAGACATGGGGTAGAGCTATGCAGAATACTATATGCTTAGAAATTTATGTAAAAGTCCCTATTTGGCTTATGAGATGACTTATAGGCAATAAATATAGTCACTCAAATGTAAAAAATGATTTAAAATGCTCTTTATTAAGTTATTTATTTTTTTAAATAGCAATTTTAATCTTCACATTTTTGACTATGTTTACAAGCTATCATCTTTACCTCCTTTAACAGGCAAAAGAGAGTTACATAAATTTTTATTTATACCAAAATATTTTGACGGTAATTTGGAAAACCTCATAACTAATGTGTTATTTTAAATATATATCACATGCATATTCATTCACTGTGTCACTCAGTTATTCAAACAAATATTTATTGAGAGTCTACTATGTGGCTGACACTGTTCTAGCTGCTGGAATTTAGTGGTAATCCAAACAAATTAGAAGTGTTTGTTTTCAAGGAGCTTATACTTTACTGGGGGAAGACAGATAAACAAAATAACAAATAAACTATATAGTATGCTAGACAGTGATAAATATCCTGAAGAAAAATTAAGCAAGTGATGATGCTCTTGGTGATTTAGTTAATTTTGTTAGAATGGTCTCATCACTGGAGTAATTACACTGAATAAAGAACTGAAGTTGATGAGGACAGAAACATTCTTTAACTATTGTCATACTTTGAATGTTGATACTTGTTAAAATAATGTTGCACAGAATATAATTCCTTGATATTTTTCCCCTCCATTTCTTTCAAGGAAACTTCTGGAAAGTAGATTTAATATGAAAAAAATTAAGACAATAAAGAAGGGCTAAGAGTGATGAAATGCTTCATATAACAGTGAAATTTGTGGAACTGTCAGCATTTGTCAGTAGAATACACATGTAATGAATGGTGTTTATTAGGTTAAAAAAACTAAGAAAGGAAGACTGGATCTCACAAATATTTCTGATTTTCTAAATATAAAATAAAGGGATGTCTTAATTCTAATTCTTGTGGCTTTTTAAGAAGCATTGCTAATTGAGTA
>NW_022327642.1:706011-731091 GCF_002776525.5 Piliocolobus tephrosceles | reverse complement strand
TAAAATTTATTAGCAATAGATCTTTGAATTGTATAACATGTAGTGCAGGTAACAAAGTGAAGTGTAAAGGATGGGGATGAAACTGAGGTTCTAATATTTTGCTTTTAGTTCCATCTCTGCCTCTAAATGTTGAGTGACCTTGTAGAGATCATTTCACATTTATATATTCCATTTTGTCCACATATGAAATGAGAGCATTAGTCTAGGTAACCTCTAAAATCTACTCAAGTTCTCTGAATTATTGATTCATTCTGAAAATCTGGCTTTGGTCCTAAGATAGGTACAGATTGAAAGGTAGTCCAGATAAGATCACTGAAAAATTCCTCTTTCAGAAATATGTTTTTAAATACAGTTTGTACACAACTCCTAACAAGAAGAATTTTATATTGTGATACAAATGAAAGAAATGTTGTTTTTATATCACTCTTTTAGATTCCAACATTTCAACCACACATAAAACATCTTTCAGACACCCTTTTAATAGTGTGTTTAATGTATTATTTAATAATACTGGCCAGGCACTGTGGTTTATGCCTGTAATCCCAGCACTTTGGGAGGCCAAGGCAGGAGGATGGCTTTAGCTCAGGAGTTTGAGGTCAGTGTGGGCAACATGGCAAACCAGCACCTCCCCATTCCCACCAAAAAATACAAAGAAGTTAGCCAGGCCTGGTGGTGCACACCTCTAGTCTCCACTATTTGGAGGGCTGAGGTGCGAGGATCACTTGAGCCTCGGAGGCGTAGGTTGCAGTGAGCCGAGATCATACCACTGCACTCCAGCCTGGGCAAAAGAGTGAGACTGTCTCAAACAACAACAAACAAAAAAACAAAAAACCTTAAAGTTCATAGTTCACGCAAATAATTCATTTATTCTATAAATGTAATAATGTAACTAGAGAAGTAATTACATAACTGGTTTGAACTTTTAGGGAGTCTTCACTACTGATATTGATTATTGTGGATGAATTAACTAGGTAATGTTCTTTCTATCATATGTTGTACATATAAATATATAATGTAGATGACAGGATCTCACAGTAACATGTCAAAATATTAATGTGTCTATAGCTTGGTGTTCCATTTTCTAACAAGTAAACTAAAAATATAGAAATAAAACACATAATGCAGGGATACTGAAATCACACATATGATTCCAGAAAACACGCATTTTGGGAAAAAGTAATCATCTTGTTACCTCTTTCAGTTCTCTATGTTCTCTTAGGAAGGTATTATAGGGGTGATGCACAAAACGATGCCAGAAAAAATATTTTTTCATTCTTGTTAATTATTTCAAGGAAAATTTAACTTATATTTTCTGTTTGAATCTCAGCTTACACAAATGCCTCCTTTAAGCTCACAACTCAAGCACAATTCTTAAGTTGAAAAAATTCAAATATCATTGAAATCATAAAATTTTCATGTATTTTGTGGAAGTTACAATATATTATTCCTCAAAAGAAACTAGGCTGATATAAAGCCATGCCCAACAATGTGGCAATATTCACAGTATTTATTTATAAAAATAGTATGCAATTCCAGAATTAAATAAATTCACAGAAATCTAGCATTTTATTAAGACTGAAAAAAAAATAACCCTGCAAACCTTTAAGGCCTGTTAAATATTTTAGATGGTGACTTATCAAAAACATAACTTTGAGATACATGGCAGGAGAAACTGGACATTTACCTGATGACAAATTCTACTTCATGAGTTTACTGAGGGGAAAATGCCAGTGGTTACAGAATATGTGTGTTTACTGCTCAAAAGCAGATGCTAATATCTGCTAAGTAGATTTCCCATGATCTTGCCTAGAAGTGAAAGACTGGCATAGACTATGTAAAATGAAGATAACTATAATAATATTACCTACCTCAGAATCTTGTGGTAGCAATTGAATTAGATACTTTTTTGTAGAACACTTAAAACAACATTTGGTCCATAGGTAATATTATAGACAGTTTAGTTATTACTCGTTATTTGTTATTGTTTTATTGCTGTATATAATTCATCGTGAAAAATGGAGACATTTCTACAGATTCTTATTTGGCTGTCCAGGTGTGTATTACAACTTCGCATCATAACTTTTGAAGCCCTGGGGACTTTTACCTTTGTGGGCCCCTTCCCCCCTTAAGCAATTAAAAATCACACTTGACAACTGTATTGGTGAAAAAATGAGCATATTAATACTAAATAATAATTTCTTGACCTAAGAGTTCAGCTTTTCCTTCTTGTTTTTAATGGAAGAAAACTATTTTAATGAACCCTTTTGGTGTTCCATTTTCTAACAAGTAAATTAAATTTATTTATTTATTAAATTTATAAATTTATTCATTAAAATAAAACTATTTTAATGAACCCTTTTGGTGTTCCATTTTCTAACAAGTAAATTAAATGTACTTTAAATTACATTTAAAAGTAATACGGGCCACAGACACTGTGCCCAGTGTGTCTAAGGGCAAAGTTGGCCTATAAAAATCAGAATCCTAGTGAAGATGGAGAATATGGAAAAGAAGAGATGTTAAGTGTCTAGATGATCATAAAAACGTTCACTCTAATTACAGTTACTTTACATTTTGTTAGATTAATGAGAATATTGTATAATGCATCAATCACTATAAAAATAACTTAATCAAGTATATAATCTTAGAGCTGTTCACTACTCAGTGTTTTTTCCTCTGAATAATACCCACGTTCACTATATATTTTAAACACAAACAATATGCTTCAGATAATTTTGAAATGAAAACAATATACACCAGTATTCTTAAAATAGGAATCCAAATACTCTTTATTTATTTTCTAAGGTTTTCTGCCAAGACAGCAATCAGAATGCAAATCCAGAGCTTAAAGATATTAATATAAATGTATGATCCATTCCTATGGACATACTAGTTAGTTCCTCCATGTATTTGCTGCAAAGAGCTCATCTAGGGTTTTGACTTCCCCTGAACACCTGCATTTTCTGGACACAACACAGTGGAAGCATCAAATTATAATATCCCACTAACATGAATTGGTCAGATCCAAATTAAGTCAATCTAGTGGAGTGAATCTCTTTCAAACTGTTCTGAAAAAATTGTGTCCCTTACCAGGTATTTTATAGAGCCTGGTGTCATTGTCCCACTCAGTGTCACCAACCTCTTTTGCAATGGTTCTTCCTTAAAGTTAACTCTGCTAAAACCGAGGGCATATCCTTAAAAATTTCTGCATGTTGTGTAAACCCAGGAGGCAGAGCTTGCAGTAAGCTGAGATCCAGCCACCGCACTCCAGCCTGGGCGACAGAGCGAGACTCCGTCTCAAAATAAAAATAAAAATATTCTGCATGTTTATTGGCAGAGCTCTGGCTATGTACACTATAAATAGTAGTGATATATGCTAAAATAATCATCTGTTTCTACAACAAGGCAGAGAAGTCATTCTATTTCAACATTACTCTTCAAGGAATACCTTACTATTAGGAACTTAATACTTCATATTTTCTGTCAAAAACCTCTGGATCAGCCACCTTGCAAGCAGGCCGGGCTATATTCATGCTTGGAAAAAAATAATTTTATGTGGAAACTACCAAGAAATCTCTTCAATGACAAGTAGCATAGGACTTTGCCTCTTTTCCTTTCTTTTCTTCTTCCTACTCTGTGGAATGCAGATGTGATATAATAGCCACCTTGATCATAAGGTGAAAACCATATGTTTTATTTGGCAGAGAACTTGAGGAAAGAAGCCTCTGTCTCTGATGAAGAAATAACCAAAGCAGCTCTAGAATATCAACTTCATATGAGAAATAAAGAAATGTCTCTTGTTTAAATAATTTTTAGTTTTAGGTTTTCTATTACTCATAGCTGAATCTAACTCTAAACTATACAGATGTTATGCTTGGAAATGAGTGACCATTATTAAAAGAACAAGGTAGTGAAAACTTGAGACATCCAGGAGAACTTTCACACACACGTCATACCACACACACACACACACAAAAGAATAGTGAATATCTGGTAACAGTAAATCTCACTTCCTATTAAGCTCTCAACTCACTGATACTGACTCATTTATTTACGTTAGTGAATGGCATCTGTCTACTTCTTTCTTTTGCCAGACAGTAAAACGTGTTAGTAAGAAAATAATAATAACAAGCAAGACTAAATGATATACTTTACTATTAAGCAGTGAATCCATTCTCAATTTCTTTCTTTTTTTTTTTTTTTTTAGACAGAGTTTCACTCTTATTGCCCAGGCTGGGAGTGCTGTGGCACAATCTCAGCTCACTGCCACCTCTGCCTCCCAGGTTCAAGTGATTCTCCTGCCTCAGTTTCTTGAGTAGCTGAGATTACAGGCATCTGCCACTGCCCCCGGCTAGTTTTTTGTATTTTTAGTAGAGACGGGGTTTCACCCATGTTGGCCAGGCTGGTCTTGAACTCCTGACCTCAGGTGATCCACCCACCACGGCCTTCCAAAATGCTGGGATTAAAGGCATGAGCCACTGCACCAGGCCTCCATTCTCAATTTCTTTACTTTCACTTGCGATTCAGCAAGAACCAACAGCAATAAGAGGTAAAGTGTAAGACTTCCCTACGCTTTCTAATAGTAGTGCTCAAGTATTAGTAATTTGCATGAGAAGAAGAAAAATGGATTTTCATTCTCTGTGTAGTTTTTAAAAGATTAGGCTTTGACGGAAACATTTCTTACTTTGGTCTAACATATATTGTTTTAAACTCAGTTAAGACGACACTAAAATAAATGTTTAAATCAATGTTCTTATCACAGAAAAGTTTTTGTGACCGGTTCTCAATACTTATTTTTAGAGATTATTAGCAGGAACACCAGAAATGTATGGCTGCATAACGAAGCACTTCCAATCATCCATCATCTAAATAATACTGATATTCAATTTAAAATCATGAAATCATCAATCACTAAACACCTGGACTGAAAAGTACAGGTGGCCAAAAATTTTAGTCATTAGACTGGTATATTTCAGATTTCTGGTTCTTCTCAATGTGAAACTCTACTATAGTTTTCAATATCACCATAACACATTACTATGACTGGGATGTTCCAGTTAAATGAGTTCCCCTTTTGGTGATTGTTTACCATAAAATTAGCTAGGGAGAGGATGTCCCCTAGAGAAGTCTGTGATACCCGTGTGGAGAGAGACTGTTTTTTGATATGTATGTCCCTCTAAGTTAATATGTCAATTACGCATCTTTAGAAATACAAAACTTTACTAGTCACGCTGTTAAGATGTAGTAACAAGAGTTGATCTATCCAACGCAGTGGATACTACCCACATAGAACCATTTAAATTAAGATAAGTAATATTAAGCAATATTACAATTTCAATTCCCCAGTCAGCCTAGCCATATTCCAGATATTGAATAGCCACATGTGTTTAGTGGCTACTGTACTGAACTGAACAAATGTAGACCATTTCCACCGTCACAGAAAGTTCTACTGGACAATGCTAAACTAAATTTTCAGGCAGTAACACAGTTTGAAAGAGTACTCATTTAAAAATGCAAAGTTAATATTATTTATAATGACTTTTACTCAACAGAACAAACATAAAATCCAAAAAAGTTATCCAAAATATTTCAATTGCAGCACAAGAGGCTTGAAAATTCATGACAAATCACAGCCATTTGTGAACAGAAGTGCATTTAACAGAAGTTAAATATAACAGAAGTTTACATGAGTAGAAATGTTTAAAACTGAAGTTTCTGAAAAATAATAATGATGCAGAGAAATTATTTTTAAATAATCTAAAACTAAAACTGCCATTCCATTTAGCAATCCCACTACTGGGTATCTCCTCAAAGGAAAAACAGGTCATTGTATCAACAAGATATCTGCACTCTTGTGTTAATTGTGGCACTATTCACCATAACAAAGATATGAAATCAACCTAAGTGTTCAGCGATGGATCACAAACAGAAAATGTGGTCTAGGTACACAATGAAATACTGTTCAGCCATAAAAAGAATGAAATGATGTCTTCTGCAACAACACAGATGTAAGTGGAGGTCATTATTTTGAATAAAACAACTCAAACACAGAAAGACAAATACCAATGTTCTCACTTATAAGTAGGAACTAAGTAATGTGTACATGTGGACGTAGAGAGTGGCATGATAGACATTAGAGATGTCTATCTCATTGGATAGACATTTGGACAGATAGACATTTGGAAGAGCTGGGGGGAGTGAATGATAACAAATTATTTAATAGATACAATGTACATGATACAGGTAATGGATGCATATGAATGCCCGGATTTCATCGCTACCCAATATATCCATGTAACAAAATCACACTTGTACCTATTAAATTACACAAATAAACAATAAAATAAAAAAACTGATTTAAAGCAATATCATAAAATATATCAAATTAAAGCTTTCAACTAATAAAAAGAGCTGTGTTATCATGCCTCCTTTTCATGTGAAAACTACAATTCTTAAAAAAACTGCTTAAAAATTATCAGAAAATAATCGCTAAATGGATAAGAAGCATAGTGTTTTCAGCATTCTAATTGTTTATTACTGGATTTTTAAATTGATACCTTAATTACAGGTCTGGCTGTGGTTTATTCTACCCTAGCCAACAGATCCAATGACTATTTCAAATGTTTGATGCTTCCTTTCTCTAAATATTGGAAAATTGCTTCTCTTAGCCACTATGTATAATACAGTATTGCATTTAAAGTGATCTGTCCAATTGCTGTAATGAGTACCACTCAGAGAATGAGAATGACTATAAAGAATTCATTCTTAGACCATTTTACTATGAACTAAAAAGGCTCTCTTAAGCAAACAATTACCATTTCCATATGATCATACTATTGGCACATACTGAATTCTGGTTTATAAAAATGTAATATAATGTGAAACTAATTATTAGAGCTAAGTCTTTCTCAGGAGAATTAATTGAAATAGAAAATTCATTTTTAAGAGATTAAATTGAAACAGGTATTTCCTCTCTCTATGGTCCTAGGAATTAAACTTAATGAGATCCAGTACTTAGAAACTTTGTGAAAATTTGTAGGACAAAAGTCACAATTAGAAGTATAACCTCAAACACTCCAGTTGGAAAGGCATGATACGTAAAACATAGCTTTCCAAAGTTGGAAGAAATGTCAACCCAAAATACAACACTTAAAATTTTTACATATCATACATAACTGAAATCCTGACCCTGCCAAAAGGAGACTGAATGACTATATATAAGTTTTCCAGCAGTAGAAAGAGATATGCCAAACTCTTCAATGTGTGAAAAACACATTTAAATATGTAATGCTATACATTAGAAAGTGTTCAAATTTTTGTAGATTATACTTGAGTATTCAGTGTTTACCTCAAATATTCCCATGAACCTTTGTTGTGGGACTCCAGTCCAGTTGTTTATGAATTCTTCCTTGGGAAAGAATTAATAGTCACTCTGAATTTTTGGAATGTCCTAACCCAAGATGGTAAGACTGTAGATAAAGGGGTGTTTAACAGCAGGGATTCTGGGGTCAGACTGACTGCATTTGAATCTCAGCTTCACCTACACTTGCACCTCCAGTTTGCATTATCTCATCTGCAAAATAGTGAGAAAAATTTCACTTAATTCATAAAGTTTCTGCAAGGCATAAATTAGAGGATCCAGGTAAAAATCTTAGTACAAGTACTAGTAAATTAACACATAATAACTGGTATTTGTATATTATGGCTAAAAATATTCTCCTTGTCTCTTTGATCTGCCATTCCCTCCATCTGGAATATTCTTCCCACTCTTTATTCCCATTCCTCTTGATAGCTCATATACATCCTCAAATGCTTCATTCAGAACCTACCATTAGCAAGTCTTTTGTGAAACTCCTCACGAGATTAGGTGTCCCTCCCCAAGCACCATAATCTCCTGACATAAGTTTTATTACCTTACTCTTTGCACTGTAATGTAGAATGTGTGTGTGTGTGTGTGTGTGTGTGTCTACTCCATGACATGTTTTTTTCCAAATTTTTACTGGAGTGGCCTTAATTTTATGAGAGTTCCGTGTACATGATTCCAATGTACACGGCAGAAAATATGCCTCATTAATCTTGTATCATTAACACTTAGAAAGAACATGGCCCAGTGTAGGCACTCAAATATTTGCTGAATAAATGAAAGAAGAGATCTTGATATTTTCTAATAACTACTGAAACAGAACAATAATCTTGCAGTCAAAGCTGAACTAAACTGATGTTTTATTGAATTTGCTTCTCTGGCATCAATATGAATTCTTACTGCTACATATTGAAAAATCATTATCTACAAGTCAAGATAATTCCCCTTTATAAATAAAATACTGTGTATTTTCATCAAAACCAACATAAAACTCAGCAAAAGAATGTATTCAATGCCCAGAGTATCAGAACAAATTAAGTTAGATACACGTCCTGATCTTCAAGAGTTTCTAACATAGGCGAGAGTACAAGATAAAGATACATTGCAAACGTATTTTATTGGCATACACACACATGTATGTCTATATATGTGTGCATGTATATAGATGTGTATATACGTATATGTGTGTATGTACATATCTTTATATAGATAGATGAAAGAAACATAAACAAAGTAAACATAATATAAGAGGTATAAGTGTTTGGCTAATAAGATTATTTTTCTTCAAATCTATGTCACATTAACAATTTTTTAAAAAATTCTTTCATTATAGGAATGGTTTTTAATCGAGTCCTAATTAATGTTCAGTACACTCTGAAACCATTCTAAGGTGTTTGCTATAATCTATACGTATGTTCTCTCTAAACTTTCAGTTAGATAAAAATGTCTTTATAAATATGTAAACGTATTTCATAATCATAACTTTTTATATTATATGGCACTAATAATCAGATCTCGTGATTTTATAAATGAGAGATAATATAATAAATATAATTATAGGAGAAAAATTATTACAGTTGCTAAAAACAGTGTTTATCCATTTAACAAGAGTAAGCTGACATGAATTTCATACTCGATAAATATATTCATTATTGCTGACATGACCAATAAGCAAGCCAGATAAGAGTCTACAACTGTTTGTATTCAATATAAACTCAATTTCTAAAGTAGTAACATAATCAGCCCTTTCTGCTATAATGAATGTATATTTTAACCAGTCATGTATTATTTCAATGATGCTTGGATAACTTCAAACATCCAAAACATCTTAGAGGATTATTTCCTTCTCTACTTAGATGAAATAAACAAGCCTCCATGATCTACCCACCTTTTCACTAAATTATTTTAGAATGGTTGTGTTGAGAATTGCTTTTTTATGTTGAGGGACTTAAATTAGAAATTTTAAACTTTGCAAATCACAAACGAATGCATTAGTAGTGTATTATGGTAGTCTCTAAATATATACTTCAAGAGCAGAGAATTTGGTTTTGTCATTGCTGGTTGTAACATACTTTGAACCAAAACTTTTTAAACAGCATTTCTACATCAAGACTCACAGTTGACATTACAACTACTAATTATTTGACAAATATAAATAATTGCTGACCCTATGTGCTTCTACAGATAATGCACATGTTTGGGAGATAGAACTAACATCAATCATTTCTGAGTCACATTTTTTAACTGTAAAATAAAGGTAACACTTATGTTGTAGATTAACACATAATCAAACATACACTGTATATGTTAAGCAGAGCTGAGAATGGTGCAGACTCAGGGTAATTACTCATTGAAAGCTTCTGTGATAACAATGATAATAATGATGATTGCATTTCATCTCTTCAAATGACTTTGGTCAAATGAAAAGAAACAGGAAAGCCATGTGTGTCTGACCCTTTTCCTCTATCCATCCCAGTTGTCTTAATAGGCTTATTATTGATGAGCCTCATGGAAAGTGAAGGGAAAAATCATCAGAAAGCTGAATTATCCTCAGCCTGTGGTCAAGCAGAACCAGAACAGCACATGGGTGCCAGAAAAATTCAATTAGAATTTGTTTTAGAGTCTTCTTTCTCTTCTCCTTCCCTTCTGGATTTTAAATGTCTGGTTGCACTGGGCAAATGCTTTCAGGTACAATGATCTGGACAAACACTTCCACTAATGAAGAGTCTCCTTTATAGCTTTTCCAGAAGAATATTGTCTATTGTGTATTCTGTTTAATTTTGTAATCCAATTAATTAGACTAATGGAGACATTTGAGCCATGTAGCTGGGTAAGACACAAACAATACATTTTTATTAGTTCACAGAATGAAATTTAACAAGAATTTCTTAAAAATATGGTAGAGTTTATTCTCAACTATGAATCAACAGTATAAAGAAAGGAAAGGTTTTATAGCATTTCAAATAAAAGTAAAAGACCTGATATTTTACCACATGACCCATACAAGTCAATGCACTAGAATCCACTCAGAGACACAGAGTTGGTGTCATGGTAGGTCATGATTCCAATGTACTCTCTTCCAGTCAGATCAGCTTCAGAGGACTTGAAATTAAGGCAATAAGGAGGTCAAGAAATCACATTATACAGCAAAAGTTTGAATGACTTAGGGAGGGTAATCCCAGCAAAAAAAACCTAAGGAGGAACATAATAGTTTTCTCCAAGTATCACCCTGGAAAGGATGTGAAAATGAAAACATTTTCAGTTTAACCTCTTAATACCTAATTTGAATAAATGGGTAATGTAGAAGGTGTACATTTCGGCTCAACTTTTTATCAAGTTTTAAAAATTGAGCTGTGTTGTAAAGCAATGTGTTGCCTTAAAATTCCAATTACACAGAGTATTTGAAAAGTTCATAGAAGGCCATGTAAGTGTAGAAAATACCATGGAAAGAGAAACTTTAAATGGGTAGAATATTGAACAGGGAAAAGTTTTCTCCAAGGAAACTTTTAATTTAAGATCCTGTGATTCTCTACATAAAAAGAACTACCCACTTGAAGAATCTCACTTAAAAGTCTATATCTGTGAAACATGTCACTAAATCTAGGTAAGTGTGATAGAATATGATGGCTTACCACTAAGGTGAAAGAAAAGGTATTTGGATAATATTGCAGATGAATTAATATCAATTAGGACAAAGACAGCATGGACACTTAAAAAAATAAAAAGTAATATTCAAATTATTGCTTTCTTGTCAGAGAAGTGTGCCAAAACACAAATAGAACATTTACAGGGGTTAAATATTCATTTACTATACTTTGATATAATTATATACAAAATGACAGATTTATATTACAAAAAATATATAATATCAATAGTAATATTGCATTATTTATCATTTTATGTTGCACACTATTTAAACTACAACAGAGATGGGGCATCTTAAACTATCTGGGAAAAATACTGATTATGTTTTAGCAAAGAAATAAGAGACAGAAAAACAACAGGTATAGAAAGAAGCTGAAAATTTAGTTTACATTTATCCTGGACATTTTCTAGGACAGGTTTAAAAGAAGGAAAGGAGGATTTGGCAGAAGGAAAATCAGGTTCAAATGTCATTGCAATTTCTATGTTCCATGAGCTCTAATTTGCTACAACAATTGATGGTTGACTTTTATTCTATTCAACTCAAGGAAACAACTGGTCATTTCAGAGCCTTAAACAGGACCTCACAAATTTTCTATCATAAAAACATAAATATATTTTTTAACTGCATCCAGGCTCTGTAGAATCAGCCAATGTGAAGAGTCAGGATTTAACGTCACAGGTCTTTGGTTCAAAATCCCAGATCCGCACATAACTTAATCCCTTATACTTATATATTTCTTCATAGTGTCATGTATATTGTAAAGCACATAGAAACAGTCAGCACACTGCATTAACTGAAATCTGGATTCTGTGTTTACCTGCTATGCTTTGTATATGACTGCGCATTTGTTGTTCTGTGTTTCTGGACATCATATTTGTTTGTTTCTGCTAAACAATTGCGTTCAAGTGGTTAAATTCTATTCAACACCTAATATACACCAATTTTTCAGATTATTAATAAATAATAAGCTTAATGATGGCAAAAGACAGTTACAGAGTACAGTACTACAGATGTAAAGTAATGCCATGTCAAATATCACAGATTACTTAGGGGCTCAAGTGTTAACAGCATAAAACAAAGTTCAAATACCATCTAATGCAATCTGTTCCATATTCCTGCTAAAATTATATTTCTACCTTCATAAATGAATCAAATTTCTATGCATACAGAAAGATTTTTTTTTTCATTTTTATTTCATTTATTTCACCAGTATTTATTGAGCACTTATGATGGGAAAATCATATAGATAAAAATACAAATACCAGAGCAAATATAATTTATAAATGGATTATTTGTGCTACAATGATTAATTTCAAATCCATTCATAGCTGAATTTATTAAGATTCAAAAAGCGACAACTGATTTCACATTCTTGTTCAGTCAATATTCAAAAGATATTTGAGTGCCAAAAAAATCTACTTACTGTGCCCAGAATACACTCTTCATTTTTCTGCCCCTGAGATTTTGCTTATGTCAGGTAAGAAAATTTTCTTCTATCCCTAACCTATGGATAACAGCAGTAATTGGTCATGGCAACCATTACTGGTGACCCTGTGTATGCCTGAGAATTCTTCTCATTAGCCACATCAGGAAGCATCCAAATTTTAATAAAGTTGGCAGACAAGAAAAAAAGCACACATATATATATGTGTATATATGCATACATACACAAAGCATATATATTATATATATATATATACTTCCATATACGTGTAGCTCTTAATGTACCGGATATTGAGTAATATGCCTACTAGACAATATTCTATGTTTAATCATTTTCCATTGGATTTGGAAATATTCTCCATATAGCTATTGCTTCTGCTGATTGTCCAGAAAAGCCAAGGGTATAATATTTTCTGATGACATAAAGCTGGGAATTATTATTTGAAATTCATAAGAGTGGTCTAGGATAGATATGTGTAGCTATGAGCCAACAGCATAGAGATGAGAAAAATAGCACAGAAATTTAGGGGATTTCTTTCAACGGTAAAAGAGCATAAATAAGTATTTGGAAAAGAGTTTTGCAGAGAAATGAATCAGCATATCAAAAAGGTCTCAAAATTCTAAGTTTATTTCAAGCATAATTATTTTAATGTATATTGACCTGAAGACTTTGCTTCTATGGGAATTTTATTTCTGTAGGTAGGTAGTTGTATGTCGGAGGATATGTGGTTGAAGAAGTGGCTAGAAAGGGTTATGAGTGATACAAATTTCTAAAATTGAATGGACCTTTAAACTCTACAGTAAAGATTTAAAAAAATCTTTATTCAGCATCTATGATTGGCAAAGCAATGTACTAGGCATTGTTAAAAAAAATCTGTGGAGGAGATTTTAACTAAAGTGTGAAGTTCTTTGAAGACAGAATTTTGTCAGCACGTATATTGAGGCACCTTAAAACGCGACAAGGCCCTACATAGAGCATTATAAAATTATGAACTATTTATTTTCTTATTTGGTGCCTAGGAATACTACAAATAAGCAAAAATACAATGTGAGCTTCAAAACAACTTATTAAAATTAAATTGTATGTGTATTGCTTCAGTGAAACAGTTTCCTCTAAATCAACTAAAATAAAGGTGAACAAGAATCAGAGATCCAATCAAAAAAGATGTTGGATGAAAAGTTGGAAGCCATTTTGTTTTTAATATTCCAAATTAAAAATGCAGGACGATGCTTCCAAGCATGGTGTGTGCAGTACTTGGCTGACGTTTATGTCTGACCTAAGGTGAAGAAGCTAAAGAATAGCTGCTGTTCTTGGCAAGCCCACTGATCATTTCTGCAGGACAGTAGAAGGACATGTTTATTTTGTGACTCAAGGCTCAAATCTTTGGTAGAAGTGTAAGGTAACTCTTACTGGGATACCTGATAAGGGACATGAGATTAAGTACATAGATTTTTCTTTAATTTTCTCTGATATCCTCCCAGAAATACTTCATATTTCAAAACTCAGACTTGCTTCTCAGGCCATTTTCTATTGTTGTTTGTTCTTGGTTCCTTTTTAGTTTAACTAAAGGTGTTTACTTGATTTTTTTGGTTAGCCCTGGCTGTTTAAACTTAAAACAAATTTTTACTGGAGTGGCCTTAATTTTATGAGAGTTCCATTTTATTGAGTATTTTGCTTATTTTTATTTAGCTCTCTTGCCAGTGAGGATTGAAATGTGGCAAATAACGGGGGCAGTAAGTGGACAGCATGAAAACATAACACAGCTTACATACAAGGGATGGTGCCTGCTACAGAATAGGATTCTTTGTTCCATTGTAAGAATCAAATCATCTCCTTACCCCTCCTTACTTTCTCTCTCTTTACCTTTCTTTCTCCTAGTGTCTCTCTCTCTCTCTCTCTCTCTCTCTCTGTCCTCCCACCCCTGCCTTCCTCTCTTCCTCCTTATATACTCTTTTAAGGAAGAGAGGCCTTACAAGTGGTTTATAAGACTCTTCTCTATTTATCTGACTTGGGATAAACCTGTATCATCTAACTAACCTCATTTCAAGTGAAGATTTCAAACCTGTCACATCAGGCCTCCTGATCTTAACTAAGTGACATTTACGTTTGCATGAGGTTATGTTTATCAGGACTTCTATGATCATATCGTAACTTTTGACTACAGGTTTCATCTTTTTACCAAACCTGATGTTCAAAAATCCTGTAACCACAACTAATTAGACAGCATCCTCCAATACAGGAAGTGAATTTCAATTTCTGGCCATATTAATCTTCAGTCAGCCTCTTGTAAGACAGTTCTCATTATACCTGGACCTCATGAGAAAAAGATTATTATATATTTCATATATCTATCAAGAAAGAACATGAAATCATTTTGGACAAGCTAACATCCATGAAAAGCCAATTAAACATCTCAACATCAAATCAGCCATTCAGTGGATTTTTACATAAAACGTCCCTTAAGCTCAATTATAATCTAAGAATCCACCAGTAATTTGTTTTCTATCTTTAGGTCCTGCACATTTGAAATCCCTTACATGTGATTAAAAATTATCTTCTTTGGAAAGTAAATCCTTTCAAATCAACTTCTGTGTATATAAAAGAAAGTAAAAGGAGAAAAAACATACCCAAAGAATATTCTAGTTTCATGAGATTTAGAGTGTCCTCATACTTTGTGTTGTCTTATTTTTCATAAGCTCCTCCTTTGTTCAGAGGCTTTTATCGAATTTCATTTTCTTTACTTTTATTATGAGCAATTGGTCCATTATCTTGTGCCTCCACTAAGGAAAGCTCAGCCTACCTATCCTTGACAATGTTAGAAAATCAGTAGCTTTAAAAGTTCACAATCCTGAATTCCCAAAAGGAAGCAACTGTATTTTCCTTATTCCAGTTGGTCTCCTAAACACCGACTAATGGTTGTTATCTCTGAAAACTTATACCCTAGCACATGATAAGATATGGCTTTTGCAAAAAAGCATTGGTTTTATACCTGTATTCAAGACTTCTGATTTTCTATCTATAATATCTAATAAACAAAACTGAAAACAAGCACTTTAGCTACTAGATCATAGTTGTAAATGTTTTGTTGTTGGGACAGAGTTTCACTGTCACCCAGGTTGGAGTGCAGGGGTGCAATCTCGGCTCAATGCAACCTCTGCCTCCCAGGTTCAAGTGATTCTCCTACTTCAGTCTCCCAAGTATCTGGGATTACAGGTGCACTCCACCATGCTTGTGTATTTTCAGTAGAGACAGGATTTCACTATGCTGGCCAGGCTGGTCTTGAACTCCCGATCTCAAGTGATCCACCCACCTCTTAAAGTGGTGGGATTTTAGGTGTGAGCCACCACATCCAGCCTTAAATGGTTTGTTTTTACTGATACTGAAACTTCTAGCTCAAGTCAAAACAGGATGATGTTAGAAATAGGTTGAGAGGGCATTCTTCAGTGGTTCTTATATTTGATGTGAGAATTGAAAATGCTGACATCATGGTTTCCACCTCCAAAGACTATTTAAATTGTTTTAGGTGAACTCCCAGAATATTCACTTTTAATAAGTATTCCAGGTAATCCTAATCATTGTGATCCTCAGTATATATTAAGAAACATCACTCTAGAATTTACTAAACTCTATATATGAATCTCACAATCATCTGAGAGTTATGTATTTTGATAATTATGTATATTTCTTATGAAAACACCTTTATATGTATATAATATTATCACTTTGCTTTATAAAAATTTGTATACGGTATAGCCAAATCGAAAAATATTTCTAAATATTTTGTGAAACTACTGGTGCAGACACATTTCATTATGTTATTAAATAACCTGCTTATAATGATTTTGCCCCAAATTTCTATTAGATAGTATTCTCTAAAAAACTCTTCATGAAATAAGATACTTTCTTTTCTTAAATAGCTATGAAACATATAATACTACACTTCCTGCTTTTCTTTGTCTGCCAGGAATTTCAAAGCTGATTTTATGCTCAGCAATGTTTTATTTAACGTAATTTTTATTCTCCATCTTTTTCTGTCACCTTTAATACTTGATGCTTGCTTAATCATCTCTGTTTATTTGACAGTAAACTGTTCCAACTCCTCCTTGAAAATGCACAGAGGCAGGAATGACTAAGTATATAATTTCAAAACAAGTCTGTTAGGGTCATAAGATTTTTATAATTTGGTAACCCAAAGTCATTAAATGTTGGATTTCTAACCTAAAAATATGTTTTGTATGGTGACTCAAAATTCCAGTTTCTAAATAGGAAATTTCTTTTGATTTATGGTGTGTCATCAATCAATAACTCTTCAGTAATTATTTCCTGCCTAATTGTCTACTGGTGTGATACACTCGAGACTTATTCTAATGCAAGGCAAATATGTAGTATATTTAATACTGTTATATAGTCAATAGTAATAATATAATAGCAATCCCGCATATAGCACCTATTTGTAATGTTCTTGTGCAAAGTGAAATTTAAAATGGCTTTTCCTATCTCCCACATCCCCAGATCTTCTTAAAGATATTATCATCAATAGGTTATATCTTCCAGAAAAATAAGACTGGGCATCTAGCTATATATCAACATATGCATCAGTATATAATATTTACACATCTGTACATTTTTGTATTGATGTATATGTGTGTGCTTCCCAAAATGCATATTTGAGTACACATTACACATTCACACATATTTTAGTAATATTAAAACAATATGTTCAGATCCAAAAATTGTTAAATAGTGTGGAAAATAAAAAGGAAACAAAAGTAAAAGGAATGCAAACAGTCTATAAAGTGATTTCTTAATTTATTTATAGTTTTTGCTTAATATAGTGTATTTCAGAATATATTGCCAACATTTGCTACTTGATTGAAAAAAATCTTCCCTTTAATTTTTTTAAAATGAAAAAACTTACCTTTCACTTAGATAACTATGAATGTATTTGGACTATTTCCATAAAAATAATACAGTTCTCTGCAAAATTGATAGGCACTTTACTTATCACTACTCTAGGACCATGCCAACCCTGAATAAAGTGAATAAAGTGTCATATTTCCATAAGGAAGAGTCGCGAGCCATTTTCTAAACTACATTCTTTTTCTTCGTAATAGGATATTTATTGTGCTATCTTCTGAGATTTTACATCTAATTAATACAATTTTAAATCCAAAAGCAGAAATTCTATATTTAAAAAGTAATAGCAGAAAACAGATCAACATGTATACTTCTAAGTTAATTATGTTTTTCAAAACAACTTCCCTTTATTGCAAACATTAAAAAAATGCAAGGCAATCTATAAAAGATTAGAAAAATATTCATTTTAATTTTCATAATTAAGAATTTACTGAAATGGAAGTAATTTCTTTTTGACATCTATTCTTATATCCTGTTTCACAGTGATGTATCCTCTTGTGAATGTCTATGAGATGTTTTGAAATCAGTGCATTTTTTTCTAACTATAGTAATGTTCTAATAAAATAGACAATATGAACAAAAAGACTGTTAATTGTATATTTAGATACACTAAAGCATCTGAAAACCAATTGACTATCAACATCAAGTCTCATACCTAATTTCACAAGAATAAGTAAACTAGTCTTGTGAGATATTTTCAGGTTTGATGTTTTCCGTATTCTTGGCTATGATATGTTCAGCCTTGAATTTAAACAAATAGCTGAAGATAATAAAATATTCTGCATTGTGAAAATATAAATAACAGTGTTACTACCAGAGCAAATATTTTCAGGTTGAAAAAATAAAAGGAATCCAACAACAAACCATTGAGTTGAATAAAATGCAAGTTACAACTGCTACACTTTATTTCTCAGCTCAAAAATGTCACAGTAAAAGTAATACCAGTGGAATAATATTCTTAATTTCCTGTTATGTATTACATGAATTTGTTTATCTTTGTTACTAATTCAGTCTCTCATTAGATTAAAAATTACAAATAAAAATACAAAGTCATCATCAGATTTTTAATGATAACACGGGGAAACTTTTAGACCTGCACATACACTGCTTGGTGATGCTGCTCTGTTACGTTTTTCATTTTTTTTTTTTTTTTTTTTTGAGATAAAGAGTCTCTCTCTGTAGCCCAGGCTGGAGTGCAGTGGCGCAATCTCCACCTCAGCTCACTGCAAGCTCCGCCTCCCGGGTTCACGCCATTCTCCTGCCTCAGCCTCCTGAGTAGCTGGGACTACAGGCGCCCGCCACGGCGCCCGGCTAATTTTTTTTTTTTTTTTTTTTTGTATTTTTAGTAGAGACGGGGTTTCACCGTGGTCTTGATCTCCTGACCTCCTGATCCACCTGCCTCGGCCTCCCAAAGTGCTGGGATTACAAGCGTGAGCCACCGCGCCCGGCCAATATATTGTTTAATGGTGGGGACAGGCATAAAGTAGAGAAAGAAATATAATGGGGGAACCCTCCAGTGTATTGTGCTGTAAAGAACACTGGACTTCAAATGATCTTCCAGAAATCTAGCTTAGATTCTTCAACTAACTAGACCCTATAATTTTATATAAATTTCATGACTACTCTCTACCTTAGTTTCTTCAAGTATAAAATCAGAAGTTTCTACAAAATGATTTCTAACAAGCCTAGCAAGTCAAAATTCCATGACTCTAATACTTTTAGACTAAAGCAAAAAATTAAACATTAGGAAGAGTCTGCAGGGCACATTCCTTTCTGATTCAATATTGTGCCTAATGTGCATTAGTAGGTTGATATAATTTAAGAAGAATACAAAAACAGCTAATTTGGTACAATCTAGACATATTCTCATAAGTTTGAATGTGCTGTCTAAAACAATATGGAGAAGAATTTCATTTTTCCAAAGTACACTAAGATGGTATAGGTTTAGACAGCCTTAATTTCTACAGCATGATGAAAGGAAACCAGCGAATGGTTGGAGTGTGTGTGTGTGTGTGTGTGTGTGTGTGTGTGTGTGTATACATGTGTGACAGCCCCCATGAATCCTAGCTTCCTTATCAGGAAATAGGCCTCTGGAAAGAACTTCTGGGTAAGATGAAGAATTACCTAGAGGGCAAATGTCTTCATGGAAACAGCATGCCAAAGTGAGATGCCACACTGAATTCCTCTAAATTCAAAAACTACTTTCACAATTTATCTGGAAAGCATACGCTTTTTTTTGCATTTTTATGATGTTAATCCAATTTTTGTTTCTCCAAACCCAAGTATTTCCAATTATCCATTCATGGTTATAGTTTATTCTTCAGCATGGTGATTCTTATCAAAGCTTTGCTTCTGCAAGTTTTCATTACACATCTGCTATAAACATGGTCTCAATTTAATTCATGTTGAAAAATACGTATCCTATGGAAATTTTCACAGATTTTAAGACATGTAAGCCATTTTGTCTTTCAGGCTTATAAAACTAACAAAACACCCAGAGAAGATATGTATGTATCTACTGCAAAGTGACAAAAAAGGAATAAAAATCCTTTAAATAGAATTCGAAATGTATGCAATATTCTTGAACACTAATATTAGAATTGACAACTGTAAGTATGCAAATCTATATTCAAAAGAAATAATTATCTGTATCAGTTCCCAAATAATTCCATATCCATTGAGCACTAGCCTTGTCTTTTCAGCTAAAATATGGAATTCAGTTTTCATTTGAACTAGATTTGTGTTATTAGTAACAATTAAATTATGTATTAGAAAATACCCATTCTTTAGATAATCTCCTGAATAACTGGATATAAATTTTAAGCTAAGTTAAACATGACAAACTAATGAAGGATGAAAATTTATTCATGGTAAATAAGTTAACTTTAATTTGACAATTTAAAAATGTTTTGTTTTAGAGCATGTGCTCCTTTTAATACAGAAATCATATCCTATCCCTACCATGCTCACAACTCTCTAATGGCTCCCCTTTTCATCTTAAATGAAATCAGAATTCTTTACTATGGTCTATCATATTCTACATAGTCTAGTCCTAACTACTTTACAGATTCCATTTGCTACTAAGCCCCTCACTCCCTTTGCTTCTATTACAGGGACATTAGATGGAACTGATGATACTTCATCCCACCTTGAAGTCTTTGTACTCCTTTTCTGTCTTCCTCTAACTCTCTTCATCCAGATAGTCAGAAAGTCATTTTATCGCTTCAATCAGCCATTGGCTTAAATTCCAACCCCCTGGAAAAGTCTTGTTTGTCCCCTATGCAAAATAGCAGGCTTGTTACCCAGATGTATTTTGTTCATAGCACTCATCTCTACGTAGCATTATATAATACATTTACTTTTTTATTTCTGACTCTTCCATTATTTTAGTTTTAAATCATTCTTAAGTTGAGAAAGTTGACCTTTTGGTTACTGCTGTGGTCAATGACAGGTAGCAAGTGATCAATAAAGGTCTGTTATGTTGAAATGAATTCTGTAAGCCACAGTTTGATTCCCTGAGAGTGTATGTTACTGGTATTATTTTGGGTTTCCAAGAGCACTATTACTGATATTGTTAAAAGTGAAGAAAATGAAGAAGATGGAAGAATTAGGTCCACATAAAAGCAAAAAAGACAAGACCTTTTACTTTTAGAACAAAATCTTCCCATTCTATTTGACATTATCTCAACTGTCATCCTACTCTTTCAATGTTATTTTTTCTCATTATTAACCTCTAGTAACTCATTCCCTACTCCCCCCACACTTTTTATGATTTAGATCATTACATAACAGACTTGTCAAAATTCCCAAGGCAAAGTGGATTGCATTATGCTAGAATATATACTTACATTTATCTTTACATTTTGTAATCTGATTTTTAATTCCTTAGAATGTTAACTTCTTCCTGATGGTGATTACATTGAACTTTTCCAGACAGAAATTGCATCTATCTCCTATGCCATTTACAGCCAATATCTCCCTATTTTAAACAATTCTATTTTATGCATAAATGAGAAAATCTGGATGAAAAAAAAGTTCCAGCTTGTGTTACTGGGTAAGAGAGAACACCTTTCTAGTGATGAAGTGTCATCAAAATATCTGTTGACCCATGGGCTTTTTAAGCTATTCATATTTAAATAAGGAAATGGGCTTTCAAGGGAAGGCGGTATAATTCTATGTTCATTCACTTACATCATGAAGCATCTCCATACGCCTCCCAGAGGCATCTGCAATTTACCTGGACTTCACTAGAAATCAAACTGATGAAGAAAATGGCATTTGGCAGCCATTAATTCTAACCTTTGCAGAGTAGTTAGTTATGGATGAAAAAGTTGAGGTCTCACAGCCCTTCCCAGTCAAAAAGAGAAAAATTAAAAGGGTAGATTTAGTAGATGAGAGGATAAAATGTTCAAATAACAAATGTAAATACTTTTAACATTGAACAAAGCAAAATAATTTGGCTTAGAGTAGCAGATTATTGCTAATGTTGCGATGGCACTGCTCCATGGCTAAGGAGCTCTCCATGGCGTACAAGTGCCATCTCACACCATAATCAGCAACACACTAACATAGATATTTTCCTACATTTGAGCACCGAACTAGGTAATACCTCCCCAGAAGGTATACGCTCAAACCTCAAAAGCCTTTCAATTTAGTTAGAAAATCAAGAGGTAAAACCATAAATTATATATAAAAATGGCATTTACTAATATCAAGCACAATTCCAACTATAAATGACATAGGCTTGCTTAGGGGGCTGAAAAGCCTTCATGGAGAAAATGTAAAGGCTGCCTCTCAAAGGAGAAAACTAAAGGGCAAAACATTCAAAGAGCAGTGCAAATATGCACAGAAATGGTGTTTCACCCTGGGTTTTTTTTTTTTTTTCAGTATCAGACACTATCCCACATCATCAAATCTAGCTGCAGAAGCTAGTGGGAGAGCAATGCTTATACATACATATGTACATAAATACATACATACATGTATGTGTGTATCCTTGCTCAGAAAACAATATAAAACGTATGGAGAGTAGAAGGGAGGAAACGGAATGAATTCATTACCACAACTTTAAAGGAAAAAATATACTTCCTTTTCAGTGAATGTTCTTTTCACCATGTGTGTTCTTTCAATGAAAGAGAAGTTATATGGCACATTTTTAATGACTCATAGGCCAACTCTTTTAGGAAATTAGGGCAAAATAACTGAATTCCTTTGTTTTCCATCAGGCCAGGCAAAAGATTCACTGTTGAGTAGTTTGCCCCCAAACGGCCTGAAAGTTCACTGGATGAGAATACAAGTTTGTGTTATATCAGATGGGAACCATCATGATAAACCCCAGTGCTGTATGAATAAATGCAGAGCCAGCAGTGATATTGAGGCATGTGGAGTGAGTCACATCAATAGAACTAAGAGAGAAATGTACCACATTAATGGAATAAATAATAAATGTATTCCTTCTCTTATCCCTGTATAATCAGCAGCAGTCCCCAGACAATTATTGTAACACATTTCTAGATAATGTTTTAGGGTCTTCAGAAGAAAATGAGTATAAAAGTAAAATTTCAAAATATATTGCTGCTTTCTAATTATGTAACTATGGACAAGCCACACAATTCTTAAATGTACAAAATTATAAATTTTAAATAAATTATAGGTCACTTTTCTTCTACCAGGAATGTAGAGATCAGGTAATAAGAAATTTGAACTTTAGTGACTCACTTTCAAAGATGAGTATAATTGAGAGGAATGTTCAGAAGTAAGTGATGTGAATATAAAAAGAAAATAAGATGGTTTATCAGTAGTCTAAAGGAAAATTAAAAATAAAAAAGAATAGCATAACAGACCCACTGAAAATTAGAAAAGAGCATTTTCTCTAGGGGACTATGTTGAAACAACACATATTAGCCCTTTTGTGAAATACCTCTTTCTGGCAACCAAGTAAATGCTAAAGTACTAGAGGCTGGATTAACATACATATTTTAAAATTCCACATCAAATATTGTCTCTAATTCAAGTGATGGCTAAAACAAAATGAAGACATGTAAGATTTGGTTACTTGTAATGCTAAAAGAGGAATACATAACACATTTCTCTACATTTCTTTAAAAGTTCATTTTCAATTTCCATCAACTAACATATTCTATAAAGAACTTTACACAAATATGTCATAGTATGTCAAAATAAAAATAGATGTTACTCATACTATGGCTCTTCACCAGAAAAACAAATTTTGATACTTCCTACCTTTTAAAGAGTTTTATATTAATGCATTAGCAATATTTATGTATAGATGTTGGCACAAGGGAAGATAATTTCACCCATTTCAGTAAAAACTTTAAGTCTCTACATTAATGATTCTGCAAGATATACTCCCAACATTACCCAAAGGTATATAATCAGAATAGTGAAAGGCATCAGGAGAGTAGTATTTAAAAGTTTATCCTTTTCTTTAATAATATATAATTATAACGTTATCATATATCATAGATATGATCATATATATGCATATGATAAATTATTTCAAAGTATGCCATTCTAAAAAAGGAACTTCCCTGATACATTGCTATGAAAATTTAAGTGAAAAATTTTCTACTTTTTTGTTGTTCCTTAAAATAGTAATTCACCAAACACACAAAAATTGAAATATGGCAATTACGCTAAGTTTTCTGGCAGCAAAGATGTAACACCACCGTATTTGTTTTAGATAATTATATGATATAAATTAAATTTTTACTTTCCCAAATTTGTTCTGAAATCAGAATATAATTTATATCATTAAAATAAAATTTCTCTCTAAACTCAAATTTTACAGAAATGCCATGTAGCAACTTTCCCATACTGAAAACTTTGATGAAAACAATTTTGTTTCAAAATTAAAGTAATATGGATCACAAAATGACACTTCTGAAATTCTTAAGTTTTATATTATGAGTAATATGATCCCTTTTTTTTAAAGAAATTGTCTAAATGGGTAATAATCAAGACCAAGAATGTAAATATTTATATTACTTAACATAATAATAACCCTTCAATTATTTAATGTGCCACCTGGTACCACCTCTAATTTCCAGATCATATGTATGAGGTACAATGGTAAACTGAGGCTTGACACTGTTTAGTACATTTTTACAAAATAATTTTTGATTACTGGTGAACACTTAGAAATTTCCTAAGTTTAGCAAGATTTGAATACTACCATCTAAATGAAAAATAACAACTGGATGTTATTTTTCAAACGACTTTAGGACAAAAGAGGAGTTCCAGGTTCTTTTTCTACTAAGGCAGTTAATGGCAGTAACTAGAGTTTACATTATGGAAAGGGGAGGTGGGTGGATAAAAGGGTGATTCAGGGACCTGTGAAATATGCTCAGGAAGAACGTATGAAATGGAGGAACAGGCCGGGCGCGGTGGCTCAAGCCTGTAATCCCAGCACTTTGGGAGGCCGAGACAGGCGGATCACGAGGTCAGGAGATCGAGACCATCCTGGCTAACACGGTGAAACCCCGTCTCTGCTAAAAAAAAAAAAAACAAAAATCTAGCCGGGTGAGGTGGCGGCGCCTGTAGTCCCAGCTACTCAGGAGGCTGAGGCAGGAGAATGGCGGGAACCCGGGAGGCGGAGCTTGCAGTGAGCTGAGATCCGGCCACTGCACTCCAGCTTGGGTGATAGAGCGAGACTCCGTCTCAACAAAAAAAAAAAAAAAAAAAAAAAAAAAG
>NW_022327642.1:633501-705611 GCF_002776525.5 Piliocolobus tephrosceles | reverse complement strand
ACTCAATCTAAAACTTAAAAAAAATTCTGACATTATTTTTTCATTTTTTTTTAAACTGTGCTTTCTATGTTTCCTATTCTAGTAGGAAATGAAGTAGCTTGAAAACTATTTTTAAAGTGTTCATTTTTCTGATAGATTAATGACTTATACAGTAAGCATAGTCAAGTTATAGTCTAATGATATACTTGATATTTCAAGGAGCAAAAAAAATGGTTATACAAATACACCTTGGTTCTAAGATAGACACACTCAGTTCTTCAGCTCATAAAACCAACTGAATATTGTCTAAAATAGTCTAGAAGCCACAGATGATTCTGCCAGTCCTGAATGACAAAGCTCTTGATTATTTATTCTCATGTAGATAATGTTCATATAAGCTGGAACTTTCGATAACCTCTGTTTATAATCATATTTTCACTTTTATTATCATTAACTGATGAACATTTAGCTCCATTAAAATTAATAGCCACATAAAAAGAGCTCAGATAATACAATGGAAAACTCTTGATAATCATTCAGACATAGTTGGATATCGGCTCCAACTATTATTTCCCAGAAAGTTTACACCTTACACTTCATCCTCTAAGTACAGAACTACAGCCTAAACAATAAAGTTAGGCAATGGCTTTTATTGAATATCTTGTATTATTAAATAACTCTGTTGATTCACAAAGATGGAACCAAAATGGCAGTGCTTATAAGAATCTATTTCTTCAGGGTACAATACATAATAAATATATTTTGATGAGAAATTAAAAACATTTTCCTATGAAATTCTGTTATAAAGCATATGATTTGTCAAGTGTCCATATATGTTCTCATTTTGATTACATCGACGTTTCCACATCTTAAAAGCATGACTGCTCTATTCCATCAGGATCATTAATTAGCTTAATTTCCTGAAAATTAAAATGTTCAACTTCAGTGAAGCTAAGCCTTTAAAGTAACTTCCACTTAGCTTCCAAGTTCTAAGAAAGTGTGTGTATTCAATGCTTCTAATCCACTTACTTACCTATGGAACATGTGAACTTAATCCCCTGCATAGATTTTACTCTGCCATTATAATTCAATTTCTTAAATATTTTCAAAAATAGGTGCTTTTAAGTATTTTATTTACATAATAAAAAATTGTCACTAATGTTTAATGTTGCCTCATTTTTTTTCCTGAAAACAAAAATAAGCTTCAAAATAAAATAAAAATTGGAAAGTCATTTCCAGAAACAAGTTTTAAAACAATGCTAACTTCTCAAGTCTATTACAGAACTATTAGCTATACGAAATTAGAATTCTCATCAACATTCTTTTTATACCTATATTCAATCATATAGACACTATATAGCATTAAAATGACTCAGTGATACCTCAAGAAACACAGCCATATATAAGAAATGTTTAAAGTGTATTTCATTTTAATAGTTTTCCCTTCCTATTAAAACCGACTCTTCTTTTTTATTCAGTTGTGCTTCTAATTTGATGTCATGATAGTGATTTGTACTACCCATTTGTCCTTAATAAGGATATCCTGCTACAAAATGACAAGACAACAAAAACAAACCTCTTTGATAAAGAATAAGCACCTACACTGCAAAGGCATTCTGCATCATCCTTATCCTTATAAACTGTCACAAATTTACAAACAAGAATAAAAGGAAATATAAGAAGTAGAACATGGATTTTCACTAATTCATTTTTTTAAATGTACCAGTAGGTCTTTAAAAAAAAATATGAGACTAAATAAAAATCATAAATCATTGTATTTTTCTTTACCACAATTTCTTGTTTAACCTAGCCTAAAATTCTTCATATATAAAATATTCCATTAGTTGGCCATATAACATGAGAAATTCTGTACAACACAATATGTCTAATAAAATTAAGTCGACTTTAACCACAATGTCATTTAAAGAAGCCAATTAAATTATCCAGAAACACAAAGCTTAAAGAGTAGCCTTGGGAATAACTTTTTTTCTTACAGCCATTACCAAATCCTCACTGAACTGATTACCTATGCAAGAATAGTAGCATAACGCTGAAGAAAAGGCACTAACATCACTCCCTAGCTTATCTAAGAACTCATAAAAGTAAAAGGATCTAACCATTTTATTTTATTAGATTCTCTAATACGTAAAAGGTTGCCACTCTTCTGCGGTTTGACTAACATTCTTAATCATTTGCCTCCTTTCCTTTTTTCTACTACCTAAAAAAACTTAATTCTAGCCCTAAAAGTCTATTAAAAACAACATGAATTCAGAAACTTGTCCCTTTGGGTACAGAACTTCATTATACCCCCCAAAAAGAATGCACAAAAAAATTCTAAAAGGAAATTAGGACCCCAAATTTTATAATACAGCCAGCCTTGGTGACCATCCATCTTACCAGATACTGCTCTATCTTCTATGTGTATTTAATGGGTGTGGGCCCATTGCCTGATGGGATCTGTAGATTCTAAAAAAAAAATGTGTGGATGACAGTCTTTTGCTTCTTTTTTTGAAACTATGAACCTAGAGTTTGAAATATGTTGCAAATTTAATTCCACTGCATATTGTAGAGTTGATCAGTTTCAGTTCTGATATTCTAAAACACTGAATAACCTATCAACCATAATTAAAGTGTATACATATGAATATGTGCATATATATTATAAAATACTTTGATAATTACATCTACAATCTATGTTTTACGATGTAAAATAAGAATTATGGTTCTTAGAGGAAAAATGCACACCATAAGTATCTATTCATATGAAAATGATAGTTCAAGTATACCTGGAAACTTTTTATTTAAATGCATTGAACCACTTTCTGGAAATTTCAATATACATTGTATATATTTGTCTTTATTAGTGCATAGATTTTGTTTTTCATTGTCATAATATTTTTATATATTAATATAAATATTGTTACTATTTCATATATTCAGGAATTCTAAAATTTCTTTGTATCTTTATCACTTTCAGGCATCAATGCTCAACATTTGCCAGCAATGCCTTAATACTTCAACCTGGGTATTATACCCATTTCACAGATCAAAAGAGTTTTGCCAAACCATTTAGATAATGCTTTCCTAAACTCAGGAAAGAAACCAAATGATTTCCCCGGAATTATCATGTAATCTTAATGGGTCCACAATCGCCTCACCCATACCCAACCTCCATCCCATTTCTCATTATGGCACCTACCCTAGTGTTGTCATGGTGACGATGGTATACCAGAATGCTGCAGGGATGCTGGTGAACTTGCTGGCCGAAGACCCCTTCTCTGCGTAGAACATAACTGTAGCGAAGATGATGATAGCCATGGTAAGCGAGAAAAGCAAGAAGCCCAATTCTGAGGCACAACTCTTCAGTGTATACCCCAGGATGCGCAGGCCTTGAGAGTGGCGGGAAAATTTAAAGATCCTGAACACCCGGAAGACTCGGAGCGTGACAAAGGCTCCGCTCACGTCCTCATTGTCTGTCATCACCAGTCCAATGTAATAAGGTAGGATGGCCACCACGTCGATGATACTCATGACACTACGCACAAAACGGTAACGACTGGGCGCTGCAGCCAGGCGAAGCAAATACTCAACTGTGAAGATCATGACGCAGGCCGTGTCCAAGCAGAAGAAGGCCACCGCATACCGCTCTCCACAGGGCAGTTCTTTAATGTGACCTGGGCTTGATCCGCAGGGCACTGTTTCCACCACATTCGCAATGACAGAGACGGCAATGAAAAATCCCGTGACATAGTAGAACACCAGGGCCATCGTGCTGGTGTGGGGGTTCTCGAAGGCCCGCCAGACCCTCTGCCTTGCAGTCATAGTGGGCAAGGCGCTCTCTCCAGTGGTGTCGGTATCCGCGTCGTCCTGCAGGCGCTCGGCGTTCTCCCGCCTGCGATCCTTGTACTCCTCATAACAGCAGTCGCCGATGATTTCCGGGATGAGCCCAAAGAAGGCCAGTTCTTCATCGTAAGCAGAGATGCACTCGTGGCGAGGATAGTGGAGCTTCCCAGTACGGTAGAAATTCAGGATGTGGCGGAAGATGTCTGGGTCACGGTCAAAGAAATACTGCTGAGTCTCTGGGTGGTAGAAAAAGTCCCTCTCAGAACTGCCCAGTAGAGTGTCTGGGTAACGTTCCAGGGTGTCCTGCCACGTCTGGAAGCGGGTTCCACTCACATTCAGCACAATGAGAGCATCTTGGGTCCTTTTCCTTTCCTGCCTCGGGGGAGCCGGCATAGGCCCCGAGGCCACAGGCATCCACCCGATGGCCGCTGCCCTTGCAAAAGGCAGCCACGCTGCTACCCCCGCCGCCATGGCTCCTTGAAATGGAAGGAAGGGTGACGAGGCGTCTACAATGGGTCAACCGAAGCAGCCACAACTCACCCACTTCCTCCGTCAAGCAAAGTACTAGTGAGAAACGTGGTCCAGAGGTGTCACTCTTATTCCAAGATAGGGCTTCTGGTAAAGTCACTGTTCTCAGAAGGGCAAGTTTCCCTCCAAGACAGGTGTTTGGAGTAATGACAACAAAATACAACGTCCTAACAATCACCCCCAACAGAACCTAGTCAAACCTCTTCCAGCAGGTGGGCCAGGCCACCCTCTGGCACAAATAAGCACACAGGTGCAGCCGTTTCTTCAAACAGGTGTCTTTGATTTCTCCCCTGGCACAGTCTGGATAATATGGGGTCAGTATGTGGAGTGTAGGATAGAGAAGACGAACGAGAGTCACCCAATAGAATTATTTCGACGAATTAGGGAATCCTTCCACCTACCCTTCTCACTCTTTCAAACCTTCCTTTCCAAGTAGCCCTTCCCGCCAAAGGAGTCTCAACAAGGCGACCTGTTGTTGTAGCTCACGAGATACGGTCACAGCCGCTGCCCCACGTCTCCCTTTGGGGGTCCAGCTGCTGCTGCCTCTACTCCTCGGGCGGTATTTGCAGAGACGGAGGTGATGTGCAGTGGGTACGGTGGGGGGCGTTAATACAGATCCTCCTCCCCCACGTCTACAAACACCCTCTGTGTCTGCCAAAAGCGTTCGCCCAGTCGCCCCTTCACTCTCTTTTCAAGTTCAGCTCAGGTGCAGTGTGACAGTTACAGAGCCCAGGAGCTGGCAGCCGCCGCCGCCGTGGCGGCAGCAGCATCTGCTTCCGCGCAGAACGCGCCGCGCCCGCAGTACATACCTGGCCAAGCGCGCGCCGGGGCTGAGTTGCATAGAGACTTTCTCCTCGCCGTGCACCCGGAAAGGGAAGAGGAGAGAAAGCAGCTCGCGAGCAGCCGAATCCGATGCGCCGAGGGAGCATAAATAAAGCTCAAGCGAGCTCTTCTCCCCCTTCCCCCATCCCTCCGTTCCTCCCTCCTCCTTTTCACCTTCCAAAAGCCAGGCGCAGGCGAGCAGAGCAGCAGCAACAAGTTCAAAAGGTGCGGGGGAGGCGAGAACGGAGGGGACTCGCTCCTGCCAACTTACTGCGGGGCCACTGTCGCGGGGACCACGCGTGCTCGGGGCGGGGCGGGGGCGGCGGGGGGGCGGGGGGCGGCCGGGCGGGCGGGGGCGGCGCGGCGGGGGCGGGGCCGGGGCCGGGGCCCGCACGGGCTCTGGTCCGAGAGCGGAGGCAGAAGGCGCTCGGCAGCGCGGGGGCGCGGGAGGGCTGCTAGCTGCTTCCCCGCCAGTGGGTGGTCCTGCATCTCCCCGGGCTCCCCGCGCTGCTCTGCTAGTGCAATCAATAAATAAGGAGAAAATAAATAAATAACCGCGCGCACGCCCCGCCACGCAGGTTAGGAAAGGCGTCTCCTGCCTTTCCCTCGGCTTGACCTTTCTCCGCCCCCGCCCCCTCGGGCTCCTCTCGCTCCACCCCAGCCACCCACCAGCCCCGGCGCAAAATGTCACCGAGGGAGAGCATCCAGGTGGATCTGCCGGGGAGGAAAGCGAGCCTTGGATGAACAAAGGGAAGCTTCACGCGCTGGGCTGCGGTGGTTTGGTGGAGGAGAGGAGAAAGGGGACCCGTTCCTTGCTTCTGCCTCCCGAGTCCCGGTTCAAGGCGAGCGTGGGAAAATGGGGGGAAAGAGAGCGAGAGAAGCTGGGAAGGAGGGTGAGCGGAGCGGAATGCGCAGGAATTGGTAGTCGTCTGGGGGCGACTGGAAGGCAAGACCTGCAAAGCCCCGACGCGGAATTTTTAAGTGCATTTCCTCTTTCTCTTTTTATTTATTTTCCAAACCAGATTGTTAAACGTTGCAGGGATTAATATGCCATCTGTCCAACTTGCCAAAAAATCAGAGAGTCTCCTCGGTGGAGGTCTTGACACAACTCCTTTTCCCGTCCTTTAGAATAACAGAGGGATGTGGAGCCCTTTTCTAAATGTCATCGTCAAGGGGCGTGCGTCTCTGAAAGTTTGCGTCCCCTTCATCCTCTCTGCGCATCACTGCGCATATTTAAAATAGTTCAAGTAGTTAAAGGTGTTCGCATGAGGGGTAACTGAGGTGGAGAGACACAGGAAAATTGTCGCGACCAACCGTTTTGTTTTTCGCGTACCCCGCCCCCGAGTCATTAGGAATCATCCTTAAAACCAAACATAACATATACAGCCACTAGATGGCGTGGATGGCGAGAAGTTAAATCTGCACCTAAGGTTTGGATGCTTCAGGAAGGTGAAGAATCAAAATTAACTGATCCAACAGAGACTCACATCACATAAACAGCCTCAAACCCCTTCGCTGCCACCCACCTTTTTAGTGTTTATATGAGATTTAATACTTAGGCTTGAGTCTACATTTGGATAGTTGTGGGATGAGATGTGGAGAGTTTCCTTTTGAAATTCCTTTGAAAATTAAATCTAGATTACTGAATCATCATCATCATAGTAATTAAGATCTTTGGCAATAGTGAGGCTTCGTCTATATTGATTAAGAATAGTAGCCTAATTTCTACCTAAAAATTATTTTTTCATGGCTTGGTTTGACTGCCCTTGGTTTGTAAAATAAGTGAACTGTGTGTTGTACTGTACAGAAATTGACTTTTAAGCCCTAGAGATCATAGGCATGATGTGTCAACCTTGAAAATTTGAAATGGGATATGTCAAAGAAAATACATAAACTGAAAAATGAGTGTAGAGAATAATCAGAGAATTTAAAATATCCTTATCATGTACAGGATTTTCTGTAGCGATAAAAAGGTAATTTTTTGTTTGTTTACAGAATAGAAACTTAAGGAATCCTGTGTTTAGTAATGAAGTCAGAGCTAATGCACCATGTAAGTTTGAGGACATAGAACTGAAGACACTTGCTCTTTATCTATTTGTTTAAGTGAAAGATGCTTGTTAACCAATCTATGTAGCCTGCATACCTGAAAACAAACACACAAACATGTTACCTGGAAAATGGAAATGAGGGGTTACTACCAATTAATATAAGAAAACCAACCCCTCCTTAGCCCAGAGAGTAAGGTGGTACTATGACAGATGCTGGGCATTGAATCCAGAGGGTGGAGAGCCATGAATATTTAATCAATGCCAATAATGGCATGCTTTCCTGTAAAGACGGGGCGAGGAACCTAAATACAGCCTTTAAAACTGTGTAGGAAACTGAATACTTACAAATGAAAAAGTAGGAGTTTAACCTCACAAAAGCCCCAGGGAAGCAAGAACATAATATGTACAGTTTTTAAGAAGGTATTGGGATCTGCCCTCCCCCATCTTCAGCAAGCTTCTTGATATAGTGGAAAGAATGTGGGCTGAGAACTTGAACACATCTAAATTCAAAATCTTGCTTAAGAAATTACTTACTGGCTTCGTTTCATTTGGCAAATTATTTACCTTCTATAATTAGAAATTGTAGATAATGAAATTTAACTTCTCAGGCCTGTTGTGAAGATGAAACAGGATCATACTTCTGAACACCAGTGAAATACTTAGCACATGGATTGTACTCAATATTGGTTCTTTCTTATTGTAATGCATAATGCTAATGCAATTCATTTTATCCAGCCCGTATTTGGAATTCCCTTAGATACTTTTGCATAGTTATGTGTTGCTTAATGACAGGGATATGTTCTGAGAAATTTGTCTTTAGGAGATTTCATCACTGTCTGAATATCATAGAGTGTACTTACACAAACTTAGGTGGTATAGCCTACTACGCACCTATGCTGTATGGTACAGCCTCTTGCTCTTAGACTACAAACCTGTACATCATGTTACTGTACTGAATAAGTAAGCAATTTGTAACACAGTGGCAGGTATTTGAATCTCTAAACATATCTGTACACAGAAAAGTTGCAGTAAAAATACAGTATAAAAGATTTTTAAGAACGGTACACTTTTATTTGGCACTTACTATGAATGGAGCTTACGGAACTGGAAGTTTCTCTGGGTGAGTCAGTGAGTAAGTGGTGAATGAATGTGAAGGTATAGGACATTACTGTACACTTCCGTAGACTTTATAAACACTGTGTATTTAGACTATACTAAATTTATTTTTAAAATCGTATTCTTCCTTCAGTATTAAATTAACCTTAACTTACTATAACTTTTTTTACTTTAAAAACTTCAATTTGTAAATTGTTGACTCTTTTGTAATAAAACTTAGCTTAAAACACAACACATTATACAGCTGTACAAAAATATTTTCTTTATATTCTTATTCTGCAACTCTTATTCTGTTTTTTTTTCTATTTTTGTACTTTTTTTTTTTTTTGAGACAGAGTGTCACCCAGGCTGGAGTGCAGTGGCTTGATCTCAGATCACTGCAAGCTCCGCCTCTGGGGTTCAGGCCATTCTCCTGCCTCAGCCTCCCAAGTAGCTGGGACTCAGGCGCCCGCCACCACAGCTGGCTAATTTTTTTGTATTTTCAGTAGAGACGGGGTTTCACCATGTTAGCCAGAAAGATCTCCATCTTGACCTCGTGATCTGCCCGCCTTGGCCTCCCAAAGTGCTGGGTATTTTTGTACTTTTTAAAAACTTTTTAAATGTTTTGTTAAAAACTGGGACACAATTGCATTAGCACAGACCTATACAGGGGCAGGATTATCAGTATTGCTTTTTTCCTACTGAATGTTTTTCATTCTGTCTGCAGGGACAGTAACACGCGTGGAACTTTCATCTCCTATCATACCAATGCCTTCTTCTGGAATACCTCTTGAAAGAGCCTGCTTCAGGCTGTTTAACAGTTAGCTTTCTTTTGTAAGTAGAAAGAGTACACTCAAAAATGATGATTAAAAGTATAGTAAATATATAAACCAGTAACATCGTTGTTTATTATCATGATCAAGTATTATGTACTGTACATAATTGTATGTGCTATACTTTTGCAGGACTGGCAGCACACCAGCATCCTCACAAACACCTGAGTAATGCATTAGGCAAGGACATTACAATGGCTTTGCATTACTAGGTGGCAGGAATTTTTCAACTCCCTTATAATCTTTTTGTTTGTTCCTTTCCAACTTTTATTTTAGGTTCAAGGGGTCCATGTGCAGGTTTGTTACATGGGTAAGTTGTGTGCTCTAGGGGTTTGGTGTACAGATAATTTTGTCGTGCGGGTAATCAGCATAATACTCAGTAGTCCCCTCCTTCTACCCTCCACCCTCAACCTAGCCCCGGTGTCCACTGTTTCCTTCTTCGTGTTTGTATGTGCTCAATGTTTAGCTCCCACTTTGCAGGGAGAACATGTGGTATTTGTTTTTCTGTTTCTATGTTAATTCACTTAGGATAATGGTCTCCAGCTGCATCCATGTGGCTGCAAAGGACATGATTTGGGTTTTTTTTGTTTCTTTTATTGGCTGCACAATATTCCATACTACATATGTGCTACATTTTCTTTATCTAGTCCACTGTTGATGGGCATCTAGGTTGGTTTCATGTCTTTGATATTATGAATAGTACTGTGATGAACATACATGTGCAGGTGTCTCTATGGTAGGACAGTTTCTATTCCTTTAGATATGTAACCAGTAATGAGATTGCTGCGTTGAATAGTAGTTCTGTTTGAAGTTCTTTGAGAAATCTCCAGACTGCTTTCCACAGCGACGACGGCAATGAGACAAGAGAAAGAAATAAAAGGGATCTAAATAGAAAGAGAGGAAATTAAACTACTTCTCTTTGAAGACTATATGATTCCATACCTAGAAAACCCCATAGTCTCTGCCCAAATGCTCCTGTCTCTGTGAACAACTTCAGCAAAGTTTCAGGATACAAAATCAATGTACAAAAGTTAGTAGCATTTCTATGCATCAGTAACATCCAAGCTGAGAGTCAAATCAAGAACACAATTCCATTCACAATAGTCCATTATAATCTTATGGAACCACTGTGTGTATGTGACCCATCATTGACTGAAATGTCATTATTTGCTATATGTCTGTCTGTATTTACGCTTCCCTCTGACAAAAATCCCCTTGTTCTGATATTCAGATGATACTGATATTTTAGTCTTCTTTCGTGCATTGAAATGCTCTATGAGAAGTAGGCATACAAATTCTAGAAGAGCACTGTACATATCTCCCTTGCTTAGGGATTCTTATCTTTACTCTTCTCATTTTATATACTCTGTTTGGTTGATTACAAGGAAAACAAACTCAGCAAGATCAAACTTGAATGCATCATCTCTCTCTTCCAATCATCTACTCCCTCTTTTCTCTTTTGATCAGTGAAGTCCCACAAAGAAACCTGGTGGTCATCCTGTTTACCACTTCCCCCACAGCATACACCCAGACATAGCCAGTGACCCAGTAGGTCTTCTATATTCCACCCTCGTTACCATCTATCTATCCTTACACTGCACCTAGAGTGAATTAAAACAAACAAAAATCCTATTTTGAGATAATTATAAATTCACATGCAGTTGTGATAAATAATAGAGATTCCTTATGTATATCACCTAGTTTTCCCCAAAGGTAACATCTTGCGTGTTATAGTATAGAATCACATACTGGAAATTGACATTTATACTCTATTAGTCTATTCAAACTACTATAAAATTACCATAAACTCGGTGTCTTATAACAACAAATTCATTTCTCACAGTTCTGAAGGGTGGAGAATCCAAAGTAAAGGAGCCAGTAAATTCAGTGCTTGCTGAGGGCCTGATTTATGGTTCAGTCTCTGTGGGAGGGTAGGAGCCTGCTTTCTATAAGCACCAGTAACAAACTCAAATGGATTTAACATGGAGCAACCCCCCTTCCAATTTTTGAAATTTTTCTAGTTCCCTGACTTTACTGAGTCTCTGCTCACCAGCCCTGCATTCCTTCATTCTTTCTTTAAAATGCCTGGTGACCTCTGTACAAATTGATCTCCACTTTAACTAGTGTCCTTCCAGCTTTGACAGCTTTTTCTTTGACAGTAGTGATATTTCATTGTGGTTTTAATTTGCATTCCTCTAATGGCTAATTTTGTTGAACATATTTTTATGCTCGTATTTGCCATCTGCATATACTCTTCAGTAAAATGTGTTATCCTTTTGCCCATTTTATTTTTATTGTTTTGTTTTATACTGTTGACTTTTGAGAGCTCCTTATATATTCTAAATAATTGCCCTGTGTCACATATGTTGTTTGCAAATACTTTCTCCTAGTCTGGAAGCTGTCTTTTCATCCTTTTTACAGGGACTTTTGCAAAACAAAACTTTTTCATCCTGATATGCTCCAATTTAGAAATTTTTTATTTTATGAATCATGCTATTGGTGTGAAGTCTAAGAACTCTTCCTAGTCCCAAGACTCGAAGATTTTCTCTGCTTTTTTCTAAATATTTTATAGTTTTACATTTTAAAATTAAGTTTATGATCTATTTTGAGTTAATTTTTTTATAAACAAAATTCTTTCCTGGAGTTTTAGTAGATATTATATTATACCTATAAATCAATTTGGAAATTGACCTTGATAATCTTTCTGTTGAGTCTTTTAATCTGTGAACATGGTATGTTTCTTCATTTATTTGTTTTTTTTAAATTATTTTATCAGCATTTTGTAACTTTCAGGATGCTATATATGTTTTTATTAGGCTTATGCCTAAATATTAGGTTACCTTTGAAGCAGTTATAAATAGTATTGTGTTTTTTCAAATTTCAATTTCCGTCTGTTCATTGTTAGCATATAGAAATGCAATTTGTTTTTGTGTATCGATCTTGTATCCTGCAATTTTGTTGTACTTATTAATTCATGAGTTTTCTATATACACAATCGTATCACCTGCAAATAGCGTCAGTTTTCTTTCTTTGCAATGTGTATACCATTTATTTAGAGTGTTATGTTTTAATGAACTCATAATCATATCATCACCCCTTTCAATAGCCTTCCTTTTTTTCCCTAAAGTAATCCTGAGAAGGGAACCTAGACTGTTCAGGATCTCTGTTTCCTCTACTCTGTAAATCTTATCTCATATTTTAACATTAACTTACTTCACAGTCTGGCTCAGCTGTTTTTAGTTTGCAGAATTTAATGTGTTTTACCTTGATCCTGAGTCTTGCTATATGCATCCTTTCCCCCATAGTTATCAGCTACTCAGCTCAAGATTCACATCCTCCAGGAGCCATTGCCTAACCTCTTCAAAATGATGTCCAACTTAACTGCTTCGTCAGAGTCTGTAACAGCTCAAATGAGACCTGTTTGTGTCATTCTGTTTCTTAGCCACCGCTCTGTAACTTCCTTGAGAGAAGGCACTGGCCTTTTAGCTCTTGGTCCTAAGTATCTGTTATCATGCTTGGCACATAGTAGAAATACAGTGAAGGTTTGCTGAATGAGTAAATAAATAATTAGATAGTTAATATATACCTTTTTTTCCATTAGAGGTTATTAATCTAACTCTCTAAAATGTTCATAAAGAATCAACCTGATTTACTACCAAGATGTTCAGTGGATAAAAAAAATTTACCTTAGCAATAAGCCACACTTGTATGACTCTGTAAAAAGTATTTTCTCAATGTATTTACTATAGTTAATTCTCAAAAAGACTTTGTGAGATGTGTATTATTCCAATGTTTATTTTTTCCCGAAGGGAAACAAAGCTCAAGGAGGTTAAATGATTTTCCAGGATTGTATTATACAACTAAGTGGCTGAAGCTGACTCACTGCCAGGACTTCTGACCCTAAAGTATATATTATTTTAGCTCCATGAATACATCAACAGACATCTGCAATAGTAAAGTCTGCATGCCAATTTGTTTTTCCCAATACTAGTGATAAATTTGCACAGATAGCTATATACTCTCTTACTTGTCCCCCAGGTATCTCTCTGAGGTCTTTGACAGGGCAGGAAATATGTCTGTGGTCATAGGGAAGGAGAGCACCACATCTACTCCTCCCATATTTTAACCAGTTATACCAACTTCCCAGAAGGATGGATTTAAAGATCTAGATGATCTATTTTAAATAAGATAACTTTAGTATATCTGACTACATCCTTAGAATCTCTTTCCAGATAACTCATTTTTTGAATCTCTAATAGATAATTTTTAACATAGTATCATCTTAATTTTTAAAAAAAGTAGTTCCGAATTAAACAAGAAATTTAATCAACATGTAAAATGAGCAAAACCTTTGGCCAATCGTTGAGTTATGTACATTAACTTTTGACTGAAGTCTAGCAGCTTCAAATTTTTATGTATTAATTTTTTTCATAAAACACTAGATTTGTTTATATTGTGAACTACCAAAGAAAAAGCTACTAAGGAAAAGTACCAAAATATTTGATCATGGATTGTAAACATTTCATAAAAACTATGACTATGTAGAAAAAATATATAGCATATTTTTAATTTCCTTTCTGGGTTCCATACTATTTTGAGTTTGGCAGAGGGGATTTATCCTGTGGTAATTTTTTTTTGAACTCTTTATTCATTGGAAAATATACACAGCTGTCTGTTTTGTTTGTTTGTTTTTAACCTTTGTTCCCTGGGGAAACAAAATCTGATATACTAGCAAGATAAGAGGTACATATAAAAGTCACAGCTAAGGCTAAATACTTAAAACATATTTGAGTTTTCAAAAACTTCACAGTATCCCTAGGATATGGTCTTCAGGGAAAGGGCAGTGACCCTATGTCTTTCTTTAGACTATTATTAAAAAGACAAGCTGGCAACCTGAGCTCAACTTCTTTTTTCCCATTTATTAATACCGTCAAAGTCTTTTGCAAAGTCCTCTTCAAAAGATCTTCCCCTTTTCAAGTTTTAGACCTTGAAGAGTTCCTATTAAAAATAACCCATTTACAGGGACTTTATTCTTCATATACAGAGTCTTAAATGTATTTTATGTAATGAAATGGACTAAATTCTCAAAGTTCCCATAATGTTATTCTGAGAATCTGTCACAAACTATGTGATTGGAACTCTGTTAAGACTAGCAAATTTGAAAATAGATATACAAAATCTAACCATGTTACAGTCTCGATTCTGCCTCATGAGATGGCTGTTATGAAGGAACTCAGTGGTTCTTTTAATATAAAGAATATTTGTGTTGAGAAGGTGGACCTCATGTTAACTGTTCTTGCCACCCAAAACAGAGGGCACAGTGAAACTTTGGAAGGTGTTGGATATGTCTGTTACCTTGATTGTGGTAATGGACCAAACTCATCAAATTGTGCATATTACATATGTGCAGGTTTTGGACATCAACCATACCCTAATAAATCTGGTAAAAATAATAATTTTGTTGTTAAAATATTCTTGGTATCACGAATGCTGACACACTTGTTGTGCCTATGACTTAAGAATTCAGGGGGCAAGTTAGAAGGAAAACATCAGTTTCTAAATGATTATTATTGATGACTCACAGTGTGCAAGGCACCCAGTTGAATAGTGGAATGACCCGAGGTTTCAAGATCAACCTGCCTTGATGGAGCTTGACATCTGTGGGAAAGCAAATGAGAGAAAGAGAGAACATGGAAATCTCTTTTAATACAAAAGTAATCTTGCTTATGAGTTTCATTTCAGAATCTGTTCACTAAGTGTTTCATTCTCCAAGAGACTGTTTATTTGTCAGAAATGGGAAAAAGGAAAGATAAGTAGGAACATATAAATTTGCTTCTTGGACTCATTATCATATTTATAACTTTGGGATTAATTGCTATGGAAAAATTCCAGTGCCATAAACCGAGAATTGTGACTACAAATGAGAATGAAGCAGCAAGGGTTCTGAAGAAACAAAAGTCTTATTTTTCTAAAACTGGAGAAGAGCAAATTCTTGCATATGGTACTAACAATGGCGAAAAAGATAAATTACTTCCAAATCATTTATGGCCATTGAAAACCTGAAAGAAGTCTTACAAGGTTTTCATCATTTAAGAAGCCACAGTCTGCGAGAAAACTGGCGATTAATTTGCTTGTTTACTGTCTTTAAAACCACTTGATATGCTCTAGCAAGCGACTTTGATACACACAAAGTATATTCATTATTTTTATACACCATTATATGGTCGGTTTTAATAAACCATTTAAAGTAGTGGCTTAAGGAAAAGCAAAACAATAGAATACTTAAAATTAGTTAAAAGAAGATCCCTTAATTACCCCACTTTTAGAAAATGATAATATGTAATTTTTTTGTTTATGACTTAGCCTGCATTTGGATTTTAATTTAAACAAATAAAATTATTTAATAGAGGGTTATTAAGCAGGTTTTACATTGCAGCTGTTCCAGTCCCTCAGGTAAATACTCGTTGAGAGAGCTTATTAAAGTTTGTTCTACTTATTTATGTTTAAATTCTTATTCTTTTTCCCTTGTGTGAAACCTTTGTGGGGGCAGAACTCCAACTGATTTTAAACAGAGTTCCATGCAAAAGGATCTGTGGAGAGTAACAAACCTGGAATGCTTATTAAGTAATTGCCTTTGCCGTTCTTAGTCTATATGTGTCTCATTTTCAATAGCATTTTTTTGAAATGTAAGTTTTTCTCTGAATAAAGACATTCGGAAAGTATAGCTTTTTATCCTAGCAAAGGATTGCGTAGTCAAAAGGGGATAGAAAAAGTAACAGATATTTTAAACATTTTAAAAATATTTTACAATAAACATATTTAAAACATGTAAAATATGAAGAAAGATGGCAGGGCGTGGTGGCTCACGCCTGTAATCCCAGCACTTTGGGAGGCCGAGGCAGGCAGGTCACAAGGCCAAGAGATCGAGACCATGCTGGCCAACATAGTGAAACCCCAACTCTACTGAAAATACAAAAATTAGCCGGGCACGGTGGCATGTGCCTGTAATCTCAGCTACTCAGGAGGCTAAAACAGGAGAATCACTTGAACCAGGGAAGCGGAGGTTGCACTGAGACGAGATTGTGCCACTGCATTCCAGCCTGGCAACAAAGTGAAACTGTGTCTCAAGAAAAAGTAAATAAATAAGAAAAAAGACATGGACACTGTATGATGTGAGGTGAAAATACTGTAGACAAAGCAAGTATTGCTTGCATAGTGAAAGAAATGGCAAAGTTAGAGGAGAAAGGAATTAAAAGATATATTCCAACACTGATCCTACTTCCTCTTTGTGTATTTCTCTAACCAATTTATAGAGAAAATAAAAAAAAATTCTTAATTTTATTGCAGCTATATGCAGGAGAAATCTATATAAGAAGAAACTGAGAGAAAAAAAAGACTTCAACGACTGAAGGATGCAATAGAAAAGTAAATGAAATGTGCATGAGATGACTTGTAAGAGAAAATGTTGCTATGCATGGTGATCTGAATGTTGGGTATGGAAGGCTAAGATGAAAAAGATAAGTGACAGATGTTGAGCCAAGTGACTGGAAGAGTAATTATAACAAACAGCAAGTAGAAGGAAAATGTATTTAGGGAAAAAGATGGCTATCTTTCACACTGGTGTGTTAAGATAGCTGTTGTAGTAGGCCCTTCTATGCAGGAGATAGAAGGGTTTAATGAAAGACTTGAGCTTAAGGTCCTAGATCTTATGGAAATTTGCTCTTTGGTATTAAACCTTTGGAAATTAGTATCTTGTTCTACATCCTCAATTTCACTTCCAGTTCTCTTAGATGCAGTAAGCTTATCTTGGCAGGGTGGGGGTTGGGGAGTGCTTTGAACTTACGTTTGATATTAACAGCAATAATACATTTGTGACTTCTCTCTCCCTAACTGAGAGAGTGAATTTAAAGAATATAACAATATTTAAAAATTTTTGTTGTTATATAGTAGGACCATGGAAACTAGAAACAAATATGCTATATATAGTCTTTTAAATCCTACATATATAAGTAAATATATACGTGTAAATATATATCTACATCTATGTTAACTTTCCAAATATACACCCACTACTGCCTCTCTTCGTTTAGCCTCCAATACTCCGCCAGCCACCGCTACCACTGTTTCATCCCTGTGTAGACACCCTCCTCTTCCTACCCCAAGATCCACAATTCTACCTTGGATCTCCCTCTGTTTGGATGCCCTCCCACCTACTGGGCTCTGATACAACATGCTGGGGTGCCTCCCGATAGTGATGCCTTCCTCATCATCATCCTACTTGGATTCCAGCGTCCTGTGCTGGTCTGCTCCTACTCTGGATTTTCTGCTTACCAGACTCAACTCTAACACCCTGCTTCAGGCCATGACAGCTCAACCTACCTCCTTTCTACTTGACACCTTGACACATATTTGCATATGGTACTAACAATGACAAAGAAGATAAATTACTTACTTAATAATATTCAGAGTGAATTATTTAGGAAGAGAATAGGATGGAAAGGGGGATAAGATATAAATACTAAATTAAGTAGAAATAGGACTTTATGAACCTTTCAAGAGACTTTTCCCAAGTGAGTTCTATTTTTCAAGTTCTATGTAAAAGATATGCGGGAGTAATATGGGAGAGAAGGCTAAATATATTGGCTATTGTACTCCAAAGCAGAAAATACTATGAAATATTTAAGTCTGGGAGCACTGAACACCAGCAGCTGACTTTCCAGGAATCAGAAACAGATTCTTTATAGAGGATTACTTCCTGTGCAAAAAAAAAGCAAAAACAAAAACCAAAAACTAATATAGTAGGCCTCAGCTTGCTATCTTTAGAAAGGTGACTTGAGGCCGGGCTCGGTGGCTCACGATTGTAATCTCAGCACTTTGGAGGACCAAGGTGGGTGGATCACTTGAGGCCAGGAGTTTGAGACCAGCCTGGGCAACATGGTAAAACCCCCGTCTCTACTAACAACACAAAAATTAACTGGGCATGGTGGCACATACCTGTAATCCCAGCTACTTAAGAGACTGAGGTACAAGAATCTCTTGAACCTGGAGGCAGATGTTACAGTGAGCTGAGATCGCACCACTGCATTCCAGCCTGTGCGACAGACCAAGACTCTGTCTGCTCCCCCAAAAATAAAATAAAATAAAATAAAATATAAAATAGGAAGACTATTTAAAAGGTTGGCCCTTGGTTGACATCTAGAAACTTGGTTCCCAGTCAACAGTTAACTGATAAAGGTGGTTCACTGTGCTTTGTCTGTGCAAACAATATGGCTTATACTTAACGTCTACTTTTCTTTTGGGAGTCAGGAATGTTAGTAGATTCTAAGCAGAGTACCTGCCTGACCAGTCCCCAGCTAGGTCTCTAATGGACTTCACTGGGTGGAAACATAGCACACATCACAGATATTGCTGCATTTTGTTACTGGAAGAGGATACTGTGTGTGACACCTCATGGGAAGAAGAAAGCTTAAGAAAATCACATGGATTTCTCCCAGCACTGCACCTTTTCCCAGTATGATCCAACTGTGTATCCTTACTACATTGCTATAATAAATCTTTGTGGTAAGTACACCCAAATGCTGAATCCTGTGAGTCTTTCTAGGAAATCTATGAATGTGGGGGTGGTCTTGGGGCTAGCCAACGCAGTCCTCAACTGAGTTTTTAAAACTCCAGTTTTACCAAGTTAAGAAAAAATTTAAGAGAGAAAGCTGCCCAGAAATGACAGAAGACAGTGTAGGATAAAGCATGGAAGTAAGAATCAACTCAATGTTGAGGAATATGGTGGGATCTACACATAATTTCTTATTTCTGAAGCATTACATTAAAGGAAGGCAGTGTCATAAAATATAAGCAGAAGGCAATGCTCAGAGATCCTTAAGAAATATTATTTCTTAACAGTTTAGGAAGTATTCTTGCTGAAGAATAAGTAAGGTTGAGATATTATCAATGGGTATTTGGTAAAATAAAAAAATAGGCTTTTATCATTAGTCATTTGAGCAAACTTGTTGGTGCTATTATTATAAGTAATTAATACACTGGAAATTCATTTACCATGGAGCTATCTGGTATTCTACATTTTTAGATGCTGAATCATATCAAAGTGCTTTTCAACTTAATAGTTGCAATAGACTATGACATATTTTATCCTATTTATAAATTTAGATAATATGAGAAGAGGTAAATTCATAGGTGATGGGTTAATATTTTTTTATGTCAAGAATTTCCTGTAAGAGATAATTTCAAAGTGGTATATTATTAACCACAATTTAACATCAACCATAGAGTATTTCAAATGTTTAAACCATAAATGTTATCACTTGACAAATTTTAAGGAACTTATATCTAATGATTTGAATACAATAAAATAAAAAATATTAATAGAATATCATTTCATAAATATTTCTTTTTGTCCAAGGTATCATTTTCCTAAATGAGATGATGTTTTACATGTCTTAATAATTTTTTTTAGAAAATGTAATCCACATAATTTTATCTGAATTTATTGAGCCCAGTGATTATAAATAGCACTAATTAATAGTTTTGTTAATTTTTAGGATATACATGAATCCTTTGTGGGAAGTTTCCAAGATTTATCACAGATAAATTTATATTATGGAAATATAAAATGGCTAATAATATCATACTCAGTGACTTTTCACTCAATAATTTTTCTCATGCTGATTTTTATTTCGTCTGACTATTGAGTTAATTTGTCTTCTTGTCAGTCATACTTTGAATGAGCTATGCCTCACAATGCAGAGTAAATAATCAACATTTTTTATAGTTATGGAATTTTCCCCAAATGCCTTACGTGTTGCTTGGAAAAGATGTGCTTCACTGCAGGTCAGTAAAATGGAAAAATACATGACTGAATCTGAATCTTTGGATTAATAATGTCTGCAAGGACCTTTTCTTTTAGGAGAAAACATTAAGAAAGACACGACCTACCTTGCAACCAATATTATGGATAAAATCACGAGGGGAGTTGCTTTAGACAAAGTAACATAGTACTTTTTGAATCAAAATTGCAAATATTATATGATATTTAAAAGACAGATGAAAATACATTTTGGGGATGTTAAATCAATTCCTGTATTTCAGGTACTAGTAAAATATTAAACAAATAAGACAACTAAATAAAAAACTTATACACACTTAACAATGATGTTGAAGGTTAACATAAGATAACATACATTTGAAATTAAACATAAATTGAATGTGAAAGTAATGTATGTTAGATTTTAAGATTCTTGCAGTTTTAAATATACATTTTTTCTAATTTTATGTATATTAACATTTTCATAAATTTAGATAATATTCTGACAAATTTTACTTTGCAAAAATTTCGATTGTGTATACTTTCGAAAGCCTTAATTATCCTTTTTTAGCCTTGATTTCTATCTCTCTGTATTAGTTCATTCTAATATTGCTATAAAGAACTACCTGAGACTGAGTATTTGTGAAGAAAGGAGGTTTAATTGCCTCACAGTTCTGCAGGCTTAAGAGGAAGCATGACTGGGTGGAGGGTGCTCAGGAAACTTACAATCATGACAGAAGCCAATTGGAAGCAAGCACAACTTACCATAGCAGAGCAGGAGAGAGAGAGTGAAGACGGAAGTGCTACACACATTTAAACCATTGGATCTCATGAGAACACACTCACTATCAAGAGAACAGCAAGGGGGACATACACTTTTATGATTCGATCACCTCCTACCATGCCCCTCTTCATATTTGACACATGAGATTTGAGCAGGAACACAAATCCAAACCATATCATTGTGCCCCTGGTCCCTCCCAAATCTCATGTCCCTCTCCCATTGCCAAATACAGTTGTCCCTTCTCAACAGTCCCCCAGTATTAACTCATTTCAGCATTAACTCAAAAGTCTACACTCCAAAGTCTCAGCTAAGACTTTGGTGCCAGGTAAGTCCCTTTCACCTATGAACCTGTAAGGTCAAAAACAAGTTATATAATTATTTCCAAGATACACTGGGTTTACAGGCATTGGATAAATGCCATTTTAAATGGGAGAAATTGGCCAAAATGAAGGGGCTAACAGACCCCATGCGTGTCTGAAACCCAGCTGCGCAGTCATTATATCTTAAAGTTCCAAATGATGTCTTGACTCCATGTCTCACATCTAGAGCATGATGATGCAAGGGATGGGCTACCAAGGCCTTGGGCAGCTCTTCCTCTGTGACCCCCACATGGCTACTTTCAAGAGGTAGCATTGAGGTTCTGCAGCTTTTCCAGGTACACAATGCAAGGTATTGGTGAATCTACCATTCTGGGGTCTGGAAGACAGTGGTCCTCTTCTCACAGCTCCACAAGGCAGTGCTGTAGTAGGGAATCTGTGTGGGACTCCAACTCCACATTTCCCATCTGCAGTGCCCTAATAGAGGTACTCCATGAGGGCTCAACTCCTGCAGCAAACTTTTATGTGTACATCCAGGCATTTCCATACATCCTCTGAAATCTAGGAGGAGGTTACCAAACCTCGATTCTTGCCTTCTGTGTACCTACAGGCCCGTCACCATGTGGAAGCTGCCAAGACTTGGGCCTTGCACCCTCTGAAGCCATGACCTGAGATATACCTTGGCCCTTTTAGCTGTGGCTGGAGCTGGGGTGACTGGGATGCAGGGCACCATGTCTCAAGGCTACAAAGAATAGCAGGTTCCTGGGTCTGGCCCAACAAACAATTTTTTTCTTCTAAGTCTTCAGACCTGTGATGGGTGGAGCTGCTGCAAAGATCTCTGAAATGCCCTACAGACATTTTCCCCATTGTCTTGGTCATTAGCATTCAGTTCCTCTTTACTTATGTAAATTTCTGCAGCTGGCTGCTTGAATATCTCCCCAGGAAAAAAATTTCTTTTTCTACCATATGGTCGGGCTGCAAATTTTTCAAACTTTTATCTGCTTCCCTTTTAAATGTAAGTCCTAGTTTTAGGTTATTCCTTTGTTTATGCAAAGGAGCATAGGCTCTTAGAAGCAGCCAGGTCTCATCTTGAAAGCTTTGCTGCTTAGAAATTTTGTTTTGCCAGATACCCTAAATCATCTCTCTCAAGTTTGAAGTTCCACAGATCCCCAAAGCAGGGGCACAATGCTGCCAGTGTCTTTGCTAACGCATAGCAAGAATGACCTTTGCTCCAGTTCCAAATGTGTTCCTCATCTCCGTTTGAGAAGGCCTTAGCCTGAATTTCATTGTCCATATCACTATCAACCTTTTTGTCACAACCATTCAACAAGTCTCTAGGAAGTTTCAAACTTTCCCACAACTTCCTGTCATCTTCTGAGCCCTCCAAAGTATTCCAACCTCTGCCCATTATGCAGTTCCAAAGTAACTTCCACATTTTCAGGTATCTTTATAGCAGTACCCCACCTCTGCTACCAGTTTTCGAATTTAATCTGTTCTCACACTGCTAAAAAGAACTACCGAAGACTGGGTAATTTATGAAGAAAAGAGGTTTGATTGACTCAGTTCCACAGGCTTAACAGTAAGCATGACTGGGAGGCTTGAGAAAACTTATAAGCGGCCAAATGCAGTGGCTCACGCCTGTAATCCCAGCACTTTGGGAGATCAAGGCAGGTGGATCACCAGATGTCAGGAGTTCGAGACCAGCCTGACCAACGTGGAGCAACCATGTCTCTGCTAAGTATACAAAAATTAGCCTGATGTGGTGGTACATGCCTGTAATCCCAGCTACTTGGCAGGCTGAGGCAGGAGAATCACTTGAACCCAGGAAGTGGAGGTTGCGGTGAGCCGAGATAGGGCCATTGCACTCCAGCCTGGGCAACAAGTGTGAAAGTCTGTCTCAAAAAAGAAAAGAAAAGAAAAAAAGAAAACTTACAAGCATGATGCAAGGCGAAGGGGAAGCAAGCACATCTTACCATGGCAGAGCAGGAGAGAGGGAGAGAGAGAGAGAAAGGGGGGAGTACCACACACTTTTTTTTTTTTTTTTTTTTTGAGGCGGAGTCTTGCTCTGTCGCCCTGACTGGAATGCAGTGGCCGGATCTCAGCTCACTGCAAGCTCCGCCTCCTGGGTTTACGCCATTCTCCTGCCTCAGCCTCCCGAGTAGCTGAGATTACAGGCGCCCGCCACCTCACCCAGCTAGTTTTTGTATTTTTAGTAGAGACGGGGTTTCACCGTGTTAGCCAGGATGGTCTCGATCTCCTGACCTCGTGATCCGCCCGTCTCGGCCTCCCAAAGTACTGGGATTACAGGCTTGAGCCACCGCGCCCAGCCTACCACACACTTTTAAACCATCAGATCTCATAAGAACTCACTATCACAAGAACAGCAAGGGTGAAATCTGCCCCCATGATCCAGTCATCTCCCACCAGGCTCTTCCTTCAATTTGACATGAGATTTGGACAGGGACACAAATCCAAACCATATCAATCTCTCCTTATAAATTCATTGTTTTATGTACTGAGTCCATACTTTGGGCCAAGGTCTGTTCTAAGCACTCATAATACAAAAGCCAACTAAACAGAGTAAGCTTGGCTGTCCTGGAGGTCACATTCACATTACAAGGAAATGTTCTGTTAATGCAGGATGTACCTCTTACGAATAATTTCATTTACTTTGTTCAGAATACTATTGCCTTTTAGCCACTTCAATACTATATGCCCCAAAACTGCAAGTCATTTTCTTTGTTCCATAATGTGGGTGGGAAGTCACATTATACACACATTGGTGAGGAAGTCATGTGATAAGTGCACCTAACTAACAATTGGTAGCAGTTTTCAGGTGGGAGCTTGGGCAGGACTTAGGGCCCAAAGCCTCACCTCCTTTCCATGCAGATCTCTACATGTGGTTTGGGCTTCCTCACAGTTGGTGGCTGAGTTCCAAGGGCATGTATCCAGAGCAAGAGCTAGACAGAAACTATGTTGCTTAGATGACTAATCTTGGCTGTCACATAGTGTCACTATCAGTTTATTATTGCTTCAATAGGCCCATTCAAGGTCAAAGTGAGGGGGTTCAACACTACCCGATAATGGCAAAGTGGCAAGATTCTAGAAGATGGTGTGAAACTGGAAATTGCAGTCATTTCTGAAAAGTACAATCTATTACACTGTAATGTATGGGAAAATATTACCATATTTCTGAGGTATAAGTTTTTGTAATGTTTATAAAATAGTGAATGAACAGATATTAAAGATTTGAATTTTTTCAAAAAACCCCAGGTCTTATAGCACAAAAATGGTCTTTACAGAGGAGGTGCAGTTACAGTAACACATCAGGACTCATTACTCAAATACTTATTAATAAACCATAGTATTGTATTAGTCTGTTTTTACACTAGTATAAAGAACTTCCCTGAGACTAGGTAATTTATAAAGGAAAGGGGTTTAATTGAATTACAGTTCCACATGACCAGGGAGGCCTCAGGAAATTTACAATCATGGCAGAAGGGGCAGCAGGCATCTTCTTCACAAGGTGGCGGGGGAGAGAAGAGAGGAGAAATCACCACTTATAAAACCATCAGATCTGGGGAGAACTCACTCACTATCATGAGAACAGCATGGAGAAAACTGCACCCATGTTCTAATCACCTTCCACCAGGTCCATTCCTCAACACATGGGGATTGTGGGGATTACAATTTGAGATGAGATTTGGGTGGGGACACAAAGCCAAACCATATCAGGTACAATCGAGTATAAACCTCCATTCCTGTGTTCCATTTCAGTCATTAAAAGGATGTGGTTGCTTAAATGTAATGAAACTCTATATGAGTAATGGTTTACTATTAGTAGAAATGGTAACTTGAATAAACTAGCCTTATAGACATTATAATAAAAGTTCACAGTCAACGTTAGGATAAATATGAAAGGATATATATTAATACATTTGACTGTAAGAGTCAACACTAACATTTATGGGTGGGATTTTAAACTAGGTTTATCTTTTACACATAGACATGAGTAAAGATGCCTATATCCATAAAAATCAAATACTGGTCCTGTGTTATATTATACCATAAATATCGTTTGTCAGTGTCTTATAACTTGAAGATAACATTATCTAGATTGCAGTTGAGTTAGAATCAATTATTTTTCCGTTCACCATACATTTATTGAGTGTTTATGATCAAGGGAATATGTGTCACAGATTGTCAGACATGGTAGGGACCCTACCCCTAAGGCTCCTATAATGTGGTAAAAGTAGCACAAAATAAGAATGGAACATACGAGCAATATATCATGGGAGCAAGGAGAAGAAAAAAATAAATTCTGACCTAGGAGATAAGATGAAGAAAAATACTTTCATCCATTAAGACTGAGTGTTAGGATAATAATGAGAGGAACCATTTTTAGATAACTTAGTGGGAAATTTGGAGTGAGGGAAAAATGGCATTCCTTTCAAAAATAACAGTGTGGCCATTGGATCTATGATAAAAGGGTAAAAGAAGAATTTGAATTTGGATTTCTTCTGTGTTAAGGCATTAAAATTTAGTAGTTACCCTTGTAAGTAAAAATAAACCATTTGTAACAAGGTATAAAGTTACCCTGAAATCTATTAATTTTTCTTCATTCCTATTCTACTATGAACCCTCTTAGATTTCTAAAATTGGCCTTCCTGCAACAATTTCTTTTTCCTCCCGGATAAAGTCTACAGTGCACAATGATATTTTGGAAATTAAAGATAAAAAAAAAAAAGTTTTACTTCACTCCGCTAAATCTTTAAGAGCTCACCATTGCCTGGAGCATAAAGTTACAATATTATCTGCTATGGTCCCACTTTATTTTTTGCAACTGTGGACCTTCCTCCTCTTCCCCACAACCCCAAAACCACCATCAACATACACATACTGTAATATAGTCATGTCACAACATTGCAGACTTTAGTCTTGTTTTTGGTTGTTGTCATCATTTGTTTCTTATTTCTTTGCACACATTGTGGCTGATTCCCTCTGATTTTAATTCCATTCCTCTCCTTTCTCTATCTGGCAACTTCTTATTCATATATATCCTACTCTTTAATTTTTTTCTTCAAAATCCTTACATTGTGTGCTTTCTCCCATAGAACCTTATATCTGTATGATCATGTTTATCATATTTTACATTATGCAAGAATGAAATAGTATTTATCTTTGCACCTCACATGACAGACAGAATAGGTGTTTTCTTCTGACCCTAAGTACAGTACTTTTTACTGCTTCATGCCACATTACCTCTTAAAAACAGGAAAACAGGAGAAGCATTTATCAAGTGACTAAACATAATTTAAAACAAGCCAAGTTATGAAAAGGTAATAAAACATCATCTTAAAAAAACTTTGACTCTATCCATCGTTTTAAAGCCACGTTTATAGGCATAGGTATTAATGAGAGAATGTGGAATTAACTGAATGACCTAAATGGCACTATAAAAATAATTTACTAGTATAAGTTTAACACAAGCATTCATTGCTGATATGTGGATTTCTGCTACACAATTAGCTAAGTTACTTAGAATTGGAATTCAGGATGGTGAATGGTAATGCTATCTTTTCCAAATTTATTAGACTTGTATGAAACTCTGTCTTCAACACTTTGTTGGCATTACTCTTACCCATGAATAGAATACTGCTAGTGAATTTCCACTTATAGTAAAAAATGTATTTGAGGAAAGACAAGTATAATTTGACTTCAAGTCACAAACTTCAGAGTGTCTAGACTCTACATAGATATATTCTGTCATCAATTTCTGTTTATAAAATATACTTGTCATTGAATTTTTATGTTTAGGCAGACTCTTACAATCTTTAGGCAGATTACATTAAGCTATTGAGCCCATTCATATGTATGTCAATAGGAATATATTCAGCTATATACGATTTTACACTCATTTGAGGAAAATAAAAAATCTGCAGAAAGCATACAACACATAAAACTATAATTTTGGAACTTGAAAAATTGAACAAGTGGATAATATAAGCAGTCATTAATGCACATTTAAAACATCTTTAATAAAAACTACTATGATTAATCCTCAACTTATCAAAGGTTTTTGAATGAGATGTATAAAAAATACAGCAGATTGTAAACCACCCAGTCCAACAAAATCATTTTAATATATGTATTATTCAACTGGGAACCACAGATAGTCTAGATAACACATTAAAGGGTGAAAGTAGTCAGCACCTCACAACATATTGTTTTCATTTTGGTGGTAAAAACATGGATGCACTGTGCTTCAGTCCTTAAATCATTTTCTGATGGGATATCAGTAAAACTGGCCTGAATTTTTCACTTACATAACAATGTGCAAGCCCTTCAAATAAGAGCAAATGTAATCATTAAAAAACAGAGTATCTCTTCTAACTATAAACTTTAATAGCAGAAAATTTATTTCTGAAGGAAACATGACAGTAGGAATGTTTCAAAGACATGAGTTTTCTCCTCTGCTAAGTCTAATACTTCCATTTTGAGGTATCTTGGAATGTTGATAGAGAGATGGGTAGTTTGAAAATGGGACTAGGAAGACCAGCTCATCTTCAGCGCTGGCCTAAGTAGAGGTCACACCACAGAACATGAAAGGATGTGATTGTAAAAGATATTGGTCTACGGAATTACTTCCTTGTAATAACTTTATCTGGTTTTACTATCAAAGTAATGCTGCCCACATAAAATAAGGTTGGAACTGGTTCCTCTTCCTCTATTTTCAGGAAGAGATCTACTAGCATATTATTATTTCTTCCTTAAATGTTTGATAAAATTCACCAACGAAGCCATCTTGGTATGGAGTTTTCTCTGTGGCAGGAAGTATTTAATTACAAATTCATTACAAATTATGTATAAAGCTATTACTTTCTATTTCATGTATATAAAATTACATGGACCAGGCATGGTGGCTCATGCCTATAATCCTAGCACTTTGGGAGGCCAAGGTGGGCAGATCACTTGAGGTCAGGAGTTGGAGACCAGACTGGCCAACATGGTAGAGCGAGACTCCGTCTCAAAAAAAAAAAAAAAAACCAGGAAAGCAATTATATAATATTTCACTTATATGAAATATAAAGTATTAGTATCTGTTGATCATGAAATAATATTTGTCCATCAAGTAATTTGTCTGTAATCTCCAAGGTTTCAAACAGTTGTTGGGGATAAATTTGCTTATATTTATTTCACCCAGTATGAACAGAATCTGCAGTGATCTTCTGTCTATAATTCTTAATATTAAAAATGTGTCATCTCTTTTTATCTTGACAATTATAGCTACAGGTTTATAAATTGTATGGATTTTTCAATTTTGAAGGCTTTTTATTACCCTTCTCTACTGTGTACTCATTTGCATCTTCATTGATTTCTGCTATTTACTATTTCTTTTCCTTTGCTTAGGTTAGGTTTAATTTTCTTTTTAAAGAATCTTAAGGCAAATGATCAGATTTCTTATTTTATGCAATTCTTATTTTTAAATGTAAGTATATGTAACATAAATTTTCTTATATTGAATGCATTAGTTGCATCCCAGCTTCAGCTGCAAAATTTAATTTTGTTATATTAAATTTTCAGTTTAATTGAGTTGAATTCTTCCTGAATTTCTCTTTACCCCACATGATAGTTAGAAGTGTGTTTGTTAATTTCCAAAAATTTGGCAATTCTCCAAGTAACTTTATTGTTGGTTTATTTATTAATTCCATTTTGGTTAGATAATATACATTGCATGGCTAGAGTTCTTTAAAATTCATTATGATTTATGTTATTAAATAGAATATGGATTATTTTGGTGAGTGTTCCATGTGTAGTTCAAATAATTTGTATTCTGCTATGCTTTGGTGGAATGTACTATAGATACTAATTAAGACAAGTTGAGTGATAGTTTTTTACTTTTTTCAGATCAACTATATTCTTACTGATTTATCTGCACATACTCTATACATGACTGAAATCTCAAAGTATAATTTCAATTTGTTTATTTGTCCTTAGTTATGTCACTTTTTGCTTATGTATTTTGGAACTCACTTATTTGGTACATACACAACTGGGATTATATTGTCATCTTGATTGATTGATCTGTTGGTCATTATAAAATATCACTATTTCTGTTAACACTTTTGTTCTAAATTATATTTTGCCTGATATTAATATAGTGTTTCCAACATTTTATGTTAGCATTTGCATACTTTATATTTTTATTTTTCATTTAACTTATTTGTATATTTCTATTTAAAATGCATTTTCTTCAGAGGCATTAGTTCAGATTGCTTTTTAAATGCGGTCTGAAAATCTCTGCCCTTTAATTGGAATTTTCAAATCATTAACATTTGATGTAACTTTGAATGTGGGTAGGCATAAATCTACTATCTTGCTCTTTGTTTTCATTTTTTTCTAACTAGCATTTGTCTACTTTATCTCTTTTCCTATATTATTTTTTCGTGACTTTAATATTTTTCAAATATAATTTTATTTCTACTATTGTTTTTATAGGTCAATCTGTTTTATTTTTAAGTTATTTTTAATATTCAACTTAATTTTCACTATCAACTTATTATCTATAACGTTTTTGTTAATACTCTTTAAGAGTGTGAGACATACTTCTTTACCTAATTACAGTATACCTTGAAATATTGTATCACTTTCATAGATGATATTTAAGCACCATACTTCCATTTTTACCCTCCTGTTTTCATGCAATTTTGTCACAATGTTTATTTATATTTAAGTGACATGATCTTCAGTGTATACTTTTGAGCCTTTTAAAGGAATTAGAAATAATGAAAACTATTTTTGTTTACTCACATATTTGTTATTTTAAGTCTTTATTCCTTTCAGGAAATACAAATTTTCATCTGGTATCATTTTCTTCCCACCCGAGGAACTTCCTTTAACATTTCTTGTGATGTTTGTCTGTCAATGACACATCCATTTAGCTTTTATCAAAAATTTTTTTTACTTCACATTTATTTTTGAAGTAATTTTTGATTATATACAGTATTCAATGTGCACATTCCTGTCTGCCTATAAAGATAACTTTAACTCTTTTTCAATTTGTAAGACTTTTATTTTGCCAGGTTTTTACTTATAGTACTCTAAAGCTATTCCATTGTCTTTTGGCTTGCATAGTTTGCTTAAGGTGTCTGTGATTATTTTTATTTTTTTATCTTGGGTTCACTGTACATTATGATTTAGTTTTTTTTTTCTGGCCTCTTGTAAGAATTTATGTTTATCTTTGGTTTTAGCAATTTAATTTTGTTATGGTGTGTATGTGTGTGTGCCTTGCCTAGGCCTCACTGATTTTTTGAACTGTATTTCAAAATTTATTAATTATTTTAGTATAGTTAGAAGAATTTTTACTATTGTATCTTTACATACTTTCCTGCCAACTCCTCTTCCTGAGAATATATGTATGTATGTGATAGATCACTTAGTATTTTCCTATGGGCCACTAAAACTATGTTCCTTTTTCATTCTTTTTTACTCTGTTTCATTTTGGATAGTTTCTATTGCTATCTTTAAGATGATTGATTTTTTGTAATATGTAATTTGCTGTTAAATCCTATTTCATTATTGTATATTTCACATCTAAAAATTGCATTAGGCATTTCTTATATTTTCCATTTATTTTTCTCAATAAGTTCATGTTTTTATTTAAATATTTTAATACATGTGTAATAAATTTTTTAACATCTTTGTCTTTTAGTACCACCATCTTTGATACTTCTGGTCCTTTTTCTATTGGCTGACTTTTTTCTTTTAGGCATGGATCACATTTTCTTGCTTCTTTGCTTTTATAGTACATTTTGTGATTGTGTACTTTGTGCGTGTTGTATAGTTGTGTTTCTAGATTTTGCTGTTTCTTTAAAGAATGTCAGTTCTAACTTTTTATGTATTTAAATTATTTGCATACTCTTTGATCTCTCTGAGGTCTGTATTTACTCATTGCTCCAGCGTGGCTAGCATAGCTTTTGTTCCAGGGAGAGCTCAGCACTACTACTAAGGCACTGATCCTCCGGCCACTTTGCTGAATGCCCTGCCTAGTCTTAACCAAAATGTTTGTGAAATGGTGGTGGTAAAGTGGAAGCAATTAGGCACTGTATTAGTTTTTTATTCCTGAATAACAAATTGCCACTAATTTAGCATTTAACATAATATCTATTTATTATACCATGTTCTGCTGGTCAGAAGGTCAGCACAGTGTGATCAGGTTTTCCACTCAGGGTATCACAAAGCTGAAATCGAGTCATTGGCTACATTCTTGCTTGGGGGCTCTGGGAAAAATCTACTTCTAGCCTCATTCCTGTTGGTAGAATGTGGTTCCATGACAGATATAAGGCTGATAAACCCATATTACCGACTGTGAGCCATTGCTGTCTCAATTAGTATAAGCCAATTATTTTCCTTACTATACAGTCCTCTCCATCTTGTAACCAGCAGTAGTGCATGAAGTCTCTCTCATGTTTTTCATGCTTTTTGCGAATTATATTTCTGTGACCAGTTAGATAAAACTCTCTGCTTTAAAGAGCTTTCTTGAGTAAGTTAGGCCCACCTGGGTAAACGAACTTTCTTAAAGTCCACTGTACCACATAACACAATGATGGGCTCTAATCCATCATGTACACGGTTCCATGGATTATTATGGTGTGTTCACCCCAGAATGGAGAAATTTCAAGGCCATCTTAGAATTCTACCTACCACAGCACTAAAGTGTGAAGTTTTTGTTTTTGTTTTTTTAAATGGAAAAGATTAAAAGTTATATCATGAGAATGTATATAGTGTATCTCTTTTGGAGCAGTAGGAGATGATGAAAACATTGAGGGCGCTGATATGACTAGAGTGTGATTTATGTTTCTTGAAAATACAAGAAAAATGAGATTGAATTTATGAAATATCTTGAAAGTCAGGCAAGGATCTCTGGCCTCGATGTAATTGTTAATAAAAAGTTCAAAAGGCTGGGCACAGTGGCTCACAGGTGTAATACCAGCACTTTAGGAGACTGATGGGGGAGGATTCCTTGAGCTCAGGAGTTTGAGGCCGGCCTGGGCAACATAGTGAGACACCATCTCATTTTGTTTTAAATTAAAAAATAAAAAGTTCAAAAGCAGGGATAAGGTATGATAAAAAAATTTGTTTTATGAACATTAGTCTGAAGATAGGATAAATTGGAGAAGAAAAATCTGGGGCTAAAGCCCCAGAGCTCACTTACCAGTTTTTTGGCTTTTAGTGAATTCACTGACATTTACAGAACAAAGGGGATATTAAGTAATTTCCATAACATGTAAAGTATCTCAGCCTTAGTATTATATAAACATATGATTTAGATTTTTTCCCACTATTTAGTAGAATGTTTTCTTCTTGTTCTGTGGTTTAATGTTCTACTAAAATGTTTCCATTGAAGAACAGTAGGAGCATCTTTGAGCAAGTTATCTAGGCCCTGACATTTCCACATTTTCTTGCCTGTTAAATGGGCTAAAGAGGGTGGCTTCCAGAAAAGTCTAACACAGAACCTGACACTTAAATGTCCTCAAAACTATATTGCTTCAGACTTTTGATTTACTCTCTCAAATATTATTGAGCATCAGCTACATGACAGACAGCATTCTATGCAGTGAAGGTGCAGCAGTGAACAAAATAAAGTCTCTGACTTCATGGAATACATAGTCTTCTGTCATGACAAAACAAACAGATAAATAAACAAATACATAAATATAAATACAAAAAGTATGGATAAATTCTATGAAGACAATGAAGAAAGAATGGAAAGAGCAAGAGGAGACACACACACACACACACACATACACGAGAGAGAGTGATTTTTAGCTAGGGAGGTCAGGGTGGACCCCTCCAGTAATATGCCAGTCAAGCAGAGAACTTAAAGAAGTAAGAGAAAAGTAAACGTGAATATTTGGAAACAGAGCATTCCAGGAAGATAAGAGAAAATGCTAAAGCCGAGAGAAAAGGGCCTCATTGGCATTTTTAAGCAAGAACAGGGAAATCAGCATTCTTGGAAGTGAGTAAGAAAGGAATAGAATGATACAGGATGGAGACAAATTGGTAAGAGAGACAGGTTCAGATCAGTAGGGTGTTGTGACCATACAAGTGCTTAGACTTTTACCCTGAGTATGCTGGGGAAACACTGGTCAGTAAAGAGAAGGAGTTACATGATAAACTCACATGCTGGATATCAGGTTCAATATATATATATAAAATATTAATGGATAATTTATATATAGTTTTTCCCCTTGAAGTTACCATTGAGAAACACAGGTGCCTGACAGCATTGAAGTATTAGTTTTTGAGATGTGGTGGGATTTTTCTGCATTATAGATTTTGCATCTTTTTGCACTATCATTAAATGCTTATGTTACATGCCCCTTTCCCCATCTCCCTCAGGCTTCCAGATTACAGTTAGCTTTATGGGAATGTGACCTGTGCAAATTGTATCATTCTGGCTTAATGCTCTGCAGTAACTGTCTTTAAATCCTTAATTATTACATTGTGATCTGATGTTTTGTTAAGTGAAATATGATGGGTAAATGGTTCACGTGAATGACCAGAAGATATGCACAGGAGAAATAAAAATGTTTTATATTTAGTGCCTTTTTCTGTTTTTCTGAACAAGAGCCCCGTTTTTTTCACTTTGCCCTAGGGCCCATCAATCATGTAGCTGGTCTTGCTTATTTAACCTTAGTTCCCAGCTTTTCTTCCTTATATGGATGAAGGATCAGATGAGGGCATTTTATTAAATGCTATAATGGACACAAAGGAATAATTACTCCATTCAGGTCTTTTTTGGGAATAAAGTTTTACACTCTCCCATCAGATTTCTAAGTAGAATAAACACTTGCGCTACAGAGAAAGAGAAGGTAAGACTTCACTTCTGGGCAATTTACACCTACAAAAGGGCTCAGCTCTCTATTGATCTTGTATCCTACTAATTCCTTTTGTAAGGTATGGGACTGGGTGCTTAAGATGTAAACATCTTAAGTAATCATGACTTATTAATTATCTTTCAAATATGTGTTCTTTGCTGAATCCTAAACACTTTGAGAGTGAGCATTAACCCATTACAGCAATAACTTTATGAAGTAGGTATTGGTAGAATTCCCATTAAATAGATGAAGAAATAAATAAACAGATAGATTAAAATACATTTCCAAGATTATACAACTAGAAATTAAGTGGCAAAACCATAAAATAAAATGATCCCGGGCCAGAACCTATACCCTAAATCTTATTCTGCACTAAACGATAACACAGCTGGCAATACAATTCCATGGGAGTTTAGAAGAGAAAGCTGGTTTCTGTGCTGACCTTAGAAGCAAAAGTCAGTCCTCACCAGACACAGTTATGAAAGAATAGAGGCAAAGAAGCATTGTTATTCCTCATTTTAACGACATATATGTATAGCTTAGAAGCTGAAAAGAAACTTAGTCGTTACTTGGTGCAAGTCACTCTTAAATTAAGAACATGGGAAGCAAACAGTAATTGATTCTAAAAAGTTAACACAGCTAATTAGAGAGAAGTTTGGGAATAAATCTAAGTTTCCTGATTTCTGCTTCACAGCAGTTACTCGAAACCTCCTACTTTGCATACATACTAGGCAGATTGTTCTATTATGTGCTATTTGCACAAGACTCAGTCTTCTCCAACAGGGCCGTTCATCATTCTGAGGGCAGGAACTACAGAATATTGACTGCGGTTCCCAGAACAAAGGTAAATGATACCTACCAGATGACCAAGGATGTCACCTCATAGTGTTTGCTCTTTTGTTTTGTTATATTTAAGAAATCAACAAGCATGGTACATTCATTTCAATTAATGAAATGTAATAAATTTCATTTCATAAAATTTTGAGTATATAGCGTGAGCTGTGATCTATTCCAGGTGACAGAAATACAAGGATGAATTGTATATGATAATTCAAAACAGAGTTACTGGAACACATCATCCTGTCTTGCTATTTGATGGCTTTGCTTAGAATGCCCTCTCCAATAATATCTGTAATAATTTCAACTGCTTTTACCTCTAAGAAGCCTTCCTTTACCCCAGAGCTGAGGTGGATGGAGCTTAAAATTATGTTCTTTCTATACCCCATCTGCCTTGTTCCCACCTCCATTGTAGCACTTAGTATACCATATTGTGTCCTGTTTATAAAAGCTTACCACTCCTGCTAGGCTTGGAACATTGGGAGGTCACTCTCAAATTTTCATATTTAAATTTGCATCCTCATCCAAGCACAACTGAACCCAAGCAAAATAACTGACACATAATAGTTACAGAATGCGCATGCATTGAATGAATTAAGCAATGTTAAATAAATATTAATATGTTTTGATCTCAACAGATAAATGGACTTAAAAATTAGAAAAAGTGCTTTTCCAAAACCATTGAATTAAATTGATAATATAATAAAAAAGCACTGACTGTTTACTTGGTTCTCGTTTCTTCTACTTCCTTTTTAAGATTATCAATAAATTGTGAGACTTGTATAGGTTAAATTAATAGAAGCAGATTTTACCTTAATTTGAGGTTGAAACAGTTCCAATACTCATTTCTGAATGGATCATTGAGTGCATGAAATGTATCATTTGGATAATCTAACACACATTTATTGAATTGGCTTCATGTCTACTGAGCTGGAATCTAAATGGCATGAGGATGAACCAGAATAGAGATACTAAGTAAGCAGAGAAAGTGGAAATCCTGAGAGATGATTTAAAGGAAGAAATGGTAAAATTGATTGGCAGGTTGGATAAGGCAAAATGATGAAGGAGACAAGAAGTGGACTACTGTCTAACCTCAGCAATCAGAAGTGTGATAGAATATTAAGAAACAGGGAAAAGAGACATATCCTGGGAATAAAGAGGAGTTTATATATGGACATTCTTATTTTGATACAGCAGCTGATCATTCATATACATACATACACATTTGATTTCTCCAGAAAACCCACTGAAACATAAAATGATACATTTACTAAGGTATAGATTCACAAGATCAGAAGAAAAGGAAAAAAACGTTGCCAACACAATTTTCAAAACCAAATTGCAGAAATACAAGTGGTAAGTTAACTAGCATTCCTGTTAAAAGTAAAATTTAAATCAGCAGTAGGGAATACCAAGAAACAATCAAGTTTATATCACATGATCCCCAAAACTCTTGTCACTTAAAGGTTTTTCTGAAAATGAGAGAGGTTTGAAATCAGGAGAATTATTTTAAGGCTGTTTCACAAGCAGTCAGATTCCTCGATCACTCTCAACTTATTGCAGCTGGGTGACTTCCCCTGCCAGACATCAAGAGCAGAGCTGAAGCGTAGTTAAAACAGAAGATGCTCTGTTTTATTCTCTGTGTTTCACATACAAGCTATATTTTTCCTTCTATATCTGGTTTATTGCATGTAGAATGTCCTCCAGGTCCATCCATGTTGTGGCAAATGGTAGGATCATCTTTTTAAGGCTGAATATTTGTGTGTGTGTGTGTGTGTGTGTGTGTATTCAGTTTTTCCTCAGTATCCATGGAGAATTGGATCCAGGGTCCCTGCAGATGCCAAAATCCAAGGATACTCAAGTCCCCTATATAAAATGGCATAGTATTTGCATACAACCTTCACATATCCTTGGTCTTCAGTGTAGCTACATCACTTGGATAGAAAACTTAAAGGTTTAAACTACAGTGGTTTTCTAAATAATAAGTTGCCCAATTTAAATATTTATTTCCTGTTGTAATCATATTGAAGCTTTAATTCCTTGTTAAATGAGAGGCACGGTGACAATATTCATCTCCTTCAGTAGCCCCCCCAAAAATTTTAAACGGTACCTCCTTTAAAGTGGTAATTGTTGAAAATTATTGAAATATATTAGAAAGTTAAAATTTTTAATGATAATTTCAAAATTAGATGTTATCATGGTGCTATGTTAGTTTTTTTGGATATATGATTTTACTATTGTTATAGTAGACATATTATTAAAGTGTAATTGTTTTTATGTGTGCAAAATAAAAGAATTCAAATTTAACTTTCAACCTTTATGGGAAAAAAATAGAAAAAGAAAGAGTTATGCTTGGGGCAAAGCCTCCAGTCTATAGGTGTCCAGTCTATAGGTGTTCATATAGGTCTCCAGTCTATAGTCTATAGGTGTTCATATAGGTCTCCAGTCTATAGGTGTTCATCAGTTAGACCATGCAAAACATTTTATGCTCATTCTGATTTTTAACGTAATGTTATATAATGAGAATTATTCCATGTTATGATGTATTTAGAAAAACAAGATGAACAATTTATTAGTTTTTAATAATAGAAGAGATAAAACTTATCTGTGAATTGTATCCAGGTATAGTGACTACTAATCAGAATTGATTACGTTTTTCAGCATAGAATATTAATGCATAAAAATGAAATACTTAATTTGGAATTCATTCAGCTTTGCATATGCATGTAAAGCATAGGAGATGGAAGAGTGACCTGTTTTGTGTCTTAGGCTCCACTACTTGCTAACTGTACCTAAGTCAATCAACAAAAAATCAGATTTTAAATGGTTGCGTGCTTATTGATAATGTGTAGGTGCCATATTTTATATAGCCAATTCCATATTGATGAATATTTAGATTGATTCTAACTTGTCAATATTAAAACAAATGTGAAAATCATTGTATATAAACAAGGCACTAACCTGAAATTTTGTTCCTTTATTCCTGAGACACTATTTCTGCTGCTCTTCCTGTTTATACAGTTTTTTGCATAGGGGCAAATGTGGAAAGACAGTGATTCATAGTGAAAAGAAAATGGCAAATCAAAGAGATCAAGGTTGAAATTCTTACTCTAGGTGTTTCAATATGATAAATGTAGATCATATTTCTTAAAATAATAATGTCAACAATTGATAACTTTATACATAATTCTGTCAATCCTCCCACCAGAGGTTCCTGTATATACACACGTGAGGACACAACATGTCAAAAGCTTCTGGAAAGTATGATATCTGATAAAACCAGGTGATTCAATGGTGATGTGCCTCCTATGGTACCCTCTTTGGTATTAAGTGGTTCCTTAATGTAAGACAATGATTATATTCAATCTATGTCAGTGGATCAAATGTTATCTAAGCTCAAAAGACAAACTCATATCTACGATATATATCATTTCCATTCAAAATTAACTGTTGCCTTTTTCAGGGTAAAAGGAGTCTAATGTAATCAATGTGCCACCAAGTGGCTGTTTTTATTTTATTTTATTATTTATTTATTTATTTTTTCGGTGGACACCATATCCAGATTTAGTGTTGGTCTCTGTGGCAAGCAACTAATATATTTAGCAACAGGAGTAATGGAATCAGCTTTATGGAGTGGGCACTAATACAGCTGTTCCCATGAGTATCTTTCATCCCTACCACCATGGTTCTTTGTTAATTTATTATGTCTAGGGTAGACAATGACAGAGACTGGCTGATCAAGTCAGATTACTAGTCAGGTACTTCTGCCTTCCTAGCTGTTTAGTGACTCTTCTGTAGCAGATACCCTGGTGAGAGCAAATAAGCAAAACAAAGAACTTCGCCCTTTGTGCCCACTTCAATAATATCTCTAACATGCCTCTTCCCTGGACCTCATCATTTATTTTCAAATTTTTCTCTTTCCAGGCCCCAGACCAATTGGCCAAGCCAGATGTCACTATATTTGTTTTTATATGTTTCTACTTGGGCCATTTATCCTTCCATACAAAGTGCTGACTAAGCATAGCACCTGAAGCTTTGCCTCTTCAGAGACTCCTCCTTACTTCTGTCTTTCAATGGGGCTAGAATATAACAGCAGACTGTTTTTAGAGTGCATTCTTGTACTGAGATAACACATCTATGAACAAAGCATGTTCTTTTTCCTCTTTTGTCATCTGGTGATTTGAGACTTCACTCCACCTCATGTGGCCATAGGTGAGATGTGAAAGAGAGACATCAGTGCAACAGTGGTAAATGCCATGGGGATCTAGGCAACATGCTTATGTCATTATCTTGTCCCTGGTGTTTCCCAGTCCTAGATGAACTACATTCATCTTACAAAGAATGGCTGCTGGCCTCACAATCATGATTTGGTGGATCTGGCTAACCCAGTTCATGATGGATGGGTAATTCTGGGCATCATGGTCATTTACTGTCATATAGCCAACAGCTTTATCTCTGCCAGACTCCAGCAGAATGCTAGGACCTGTTCTGAGAACGGTATATCATTTTCTATGGCAGATGGACTCACTTTGCTCCAGAACTGTAAGGATCTATGTTGTGATTTTCCTACTGAGGTTTGACAAAGAGTCCACACTGTATGACTCTCTTAACATCTGAGAATCTGCTGAGATATGTGACACAAGGTACAGGGCCACTTGTACCAGAGCCTGAATCTGCCTGGGATCCTATACAAAGCGGGCAGTTTTCATGTCTATTATTGAACAAATTGGAGCAGTATTCCCAAGCATAGAAGATACTGTGTCTAGAAACTCAGAGGCCAGCCAGGAAAACAATTCCCTCTTAATGAAGGAAGGGATAAAATTTCAACAAGTTTATTTAACGTGGAAGGCACGTTCTGGACTACTAGTTCCCCAAAACTTCACTTACATGCTGAGGACCCCAAATCTTCATTGGGTTTAAGTTCCACCCTATAAAATCATGTGTAGTTTTTTCAACCAAGGCCTGTAATATACTTGCACCTCCTTGCTCAGTCTTACTAAAATTGTATGAGTGATGTGTTGAGACAATAGAATGACCAAGAAGCCTATGTCTCTTTGGACTTTGTTATGACAAAAGACCAAGATCAGAAGTAGTACAATTGTCTTATCCCATTGAATTTCAACTGCTTCTGGACATATTTTATAATAGGGCTGGAAAAATGATTCTGTAAATTATAATTTTTAAATCATAAAGACTACTTTGTAATTGAGTCTGTGTTAATCTGTTTAAGCTAAGGCATCACAGCTGGCAGGGAAGCTACAGTGGAGGTACCACTTAGTGAAGTTTGCAGTATCCATTGTCATCTCCAGCATCCATCTGGAGGGTGGATTTTTTTTTTTTTTACGTTTACAGGGGAAGTCTAGTGAATTTTATGGGGATATTAAATGTACTACCACCCCATACAGTCTTTAGGAGTGGCTCTAATCTCTTCCATTTCCCTAAGATGCAGTTTTTAATTTACTCTCTTAGATTGGAGGAGCAGAGACAGTTTCAGTGACTTTCATTTGGCTTTCCTAATTATAATGAATTTTTTTTTTTTCTTTTTTTTCTTTTTTTTTTTTTTTTTTTTTTGAGACGGAGTCTCGCTCTGTCGCCCAGGCTGGAGTGCAGTGGCCGGATCTCAGCTCACTGCAAGCTCTGCCTCCCGGGTTTACGCCTCAGCCTCCCGAGTAGCTGGGACTACAGGCGCCTGCCACCGCGCCCAGCTAGTTTTTTTGTATTTTTTAGTAGAGACGGGGTTTCACCATGTTAGCCAGGAATTATAATGAATCTTAATGCATAGGCAAGGAACGAATGTAGGGGTTCTGACAGCTACTAAGTATGTCTTTTCCAAATAAATATCTAGGAAAGAAAGTCATAACTACATTCCCCTTATCCTAACTGAAAGACCAGATGATGCTTGAGGCTTCCAATTAGCAATGCTAAGGCCCTGTATCCAATAATTCTTCATATGTTTAGGTAGTATGATTTTTTCAGTGTATGGTTACTTGAATAAATGTATGTAGGGAGAGTCATTTCTGTATTTGATGGGGTGTTGCAGGGTTGTTCCTTTTTAAGGACCTGACATCTACTTCTGTCCACAGCGTAAGGGTATAGAAATAGGCTCAGGTCTATACACTCAACAACGGATCATGACTTTTATTGAGACAAAGGGCTTTGGTTTCATGGTTATCCTCTTCCTCTCTCTCTCTCTGCACACCCCCCCCCCAACTTTTATTTTTCCCCTGAGACAGGGTCTCGCTCTTTTGCCCAGGCTGAAGTGCAGTGGTGGGATCATGGCTCACTGCAGCCTCCACCTCCCAGGCTCAGATGATCCTCCCATCTCAGCCTCCCAAGCAGCTGGGACTACAGGTGTGCACCACCACAACTGGCTGTTTCTTGTTTCTTTGTTTGTTTGTTTGTTTTTTATCTTTTTGTATAGACAGGTCCCAGGCTGGTCCTCAACTTCTGTGCTCAAGCAATCCACCTGCCTTAGGCCCTCCAAAGTGCTGGAATTACAGGCATGAACCACTGCACTCAGGCTCTATCTCTTTTGATTGTATAAATCAAACAATAACTTCATTGGCTATTCAACTTTCTTGACCCGAGCGACACTATGCTCTGTTAACTACATATATGCTTCTTTGTAATAAGGCCTTCTTGTCTTCTACTTCAACCTTGTCTCTCATTAGGATAATTATAACTCTACTTGCTTCTAATAGTCAAATCCTTCCACCTGGCTTCTTTTACTGGGGGAAAAGGAGTGTGCAATCCCCATTGTTTCTATGAATATAAAAGTATCTACTACCCTATCAACAGGGTTGATAGTAGCTATTAAAGTATACAGTGATGACGGTGTTCTCTTCACTAGTACCTTCTGTACCATATTGCTCAATGAGATGTCCTTCAAGTTTTTCTGCAAAACAAAGGTAACTAATGGGTTTTTCAGTCTTATGTAGTATATCCACTCTAGCACGGCTACTTCTTCAAGGACTTTAGTCCTTTCTTTCGGCGTCTGCCATAGGCATTTCTACTTAATTTAATGGGAGCCATGACTTTCTCCATGCTTCCAAAAATAGTGTGTTAGTATTGTTCCCTGAGATCTTGCCAGAGTGTTATATTCTGTATTATAAGACAATGCTTGCAGATAATAATCTCTTTCTTACTCAGCCTCATGTTTCAGCACCCTTGATCCAGCACATTTAGAATACAGACTCATGTACTATCTGGAACATAATGGCTATGGGTCCAGCAGCTTTTTTGAAATGTAGTCCCTGCCCTACCTTAGCATGCCCGGAACTTCCCTGGCCATGTTGTGATTTGGTTCTAGTAATTGGTGATTGGTCATGTGGGTTGATACTAAAGGGTACACATATTAAAAGACAGTGACTTCTGCCATAGCTTTCATCAACAATATACATCTATCCTCCAACAGTAAGAAGCTGGCCACTCTTGCAGGCCCATAAAGAGTTCAGTGAATTCTGGAGCTTCAAGATTTTGAGTGCAGAAAAACAGGTGTCCCCATGCCAATTCTCAGTAACCCACTGATTCCCAACCAGTGTTTGGCATGGGGGCAGTGAAAGCAGGCTAAGTATAAGCCTTCCTTGAACTTCACTACTCATATAATTAGGTCCTGGCCTTATTCGTTAGAGTTATCTACCCTGTATTCCCCGGAACTCTGCTACTCTTTATAATTAAGTCGTGGGCTTCTTTCTTAGGATTTTTCTGCCCTCTGGCTGCAGAAGATAAGTCTTTTTTTATGCTACCAAGGAAACTTCTTCTTCCACACTTACTTAGGTGATTAATCACCTACTTTTTATTGTCTTCTTCCAGTCCATAAATGGCATCCAGCAAGAGTTAACAGGATATCATTGTTCTTATAACAGGTACTTCCAAGAAACCTTTAAAAACCCAAGTATTAAACCTCCTACTGCATATCTGTCTCATTTCTGTTCACTACTTGTACAATTTAACACGTGCATCACAACAGTCTGTAACCAATGGAGTCTTATTTTGCCCTTGGGTGTGAGGTAGTCCAGTTCCAAAATACTATTTTAGAGCCTGATTCCTTGGTCCATTCTTCGTACCACGGTTTTATGGTGGTTAGCCTGGGAAACAAATTTTGAGGCAGAGATTTGCATGCTGAAAATTTATTCAAGCTGCCCTCAGGGTCAACATCTGTGGAGAATTAAAGGAAGCGGGCTTGGGCAGAGGAAAGAATTGAATGTGATATAGCTGCACCAAAAGTCTCAGTTGCTCCTATGGGAGCTCTAGAGATGGAACAATGTTTCAGAGTTGCTCCAATTTAAGGCAAGGGCATCAGGTGTTTATATTTCCACATCAATTAGTCATTGGATGCATGCTGACTTCCAGAAGGGAGATGTGACCTTGGATAAAGATATCCTTTTTAGCTGAGAATTATTTCCTGAGAAGACCCATCAGCAGCCAATAATCCCAGCAGCCAGAAGGAGTGCTGTCTAGTAGGGAAATCTAGGTAGCATTTTCTATTACTCCAGTAAATATTACATACACTTTAAGTGGGATTAACACAATATAAATAGGTCTGTATTATGTGTCTTGTCAAATATTTCTAGTACGTATTGCTAGGCTTAGTATATAAATCACAGGCAACATTTGAAGTGCCATTATATGTGAATTTGTATATGTACATATATATCCATCAAATATTAAATGGATCTTATGTGTTTATATTTTCCAAATAGCCTGGAAATATTACATATATATCATATATATGATATGTAATTATATAGGTGATGACAAGTTGTATCTATAAATCATTAGAATAATTTTATAGAAAGCTAGTTATGGTTCTCATTGTTATAATAAAAACTGATATTGAAAATGCAAAAACTGAACTTAATAAAGACATGCTACATTATTTGTAGGTCTCAGTACAAGAAAAAAGGCAGAAATAATTCATGGTAGCCAAAGGGTTTGAAGAGAATAGAATTTTACAAATACTTTGGAGAAAAGAGAGCACAAGATGTAAGAAAGGATATTAATAAATAAAAAGACTGGTAAGTTAATGATTATTCCAAAGGGTCTGAGCTATTGAGCTCATTTTTAAAAATTTATACTGGAAAGAAATAAGGAAATTGAAAGTTTTGGGTTATTTAGCAATAATCATTGCAGACACTGGAAAATTGCTGATAAAATAAAGAGAAAGTATGAGGAACATCTTACAGAAAAAATGGGAGTTAACCAAAACGCAAATATTAATAACCACTCTTTTATTTCTCTCTCTCTCTTTCAGTTTTAAACATTTATAAATTGACAGTCTCTACTTCTCATCTCCTCATTATTTTCATTTTCATTTTGATTCTTAGGGTGTTTCTTTTTAACAGTGATTTCTATTCTTCTGAGTTGAAGGCTACAGCTGTTCTCATCAGACAAATGACTTCTTTCCCTGGTAGGCAACCTAGTAGCTGACTCTCCCACTACAAAATTGTCAGAGATCGTCTCTTTCTCAGATATCCTGTGTCTGCCCAACTCTAAAGCTGCTTTCAGGCAAAAGTTACAGGCAAATATAACTCTAAGCTCTCTACAATCAAGACATAATATGTATGTAACAAAATAATCTTGATCTAGTCATTTTCTATCTGGTAATCTTATCTGTTTTTAAGACAACTACATTTTATAGAGTAAACACCATCTCTGTAATAGTTCAGTCTACTTTTCCACTCTGGATTTATAATTAAAGTAAAACAAAACTTCGCCTGAGAAAAAGATGAAACAGTCATACTCTTCTCAACTAATATTCTCAGGCTCCAAAAATAAATGATTTCATTGCGCCCATCTCCCCCATAAGATGGTAACTACCGATGTTGAGCCTCAATGAGATGTGTTTCCACAACATCTATTTTTAAATTAGTTTTAATCTATTTTTATTATAAAATGTAACAGAAAAATCTTTAATTCATGACCATTCATATTTGCTCCCTCTCACCTGCCCAATAAATACCCATGAGCATTTTCCTTTGCCAGACTAACTCCTGGATCATTTTTATGCATATCACAATAAAGAGCAACAAGCAGACATTGTGAAGTCAGAAAGGCCAACACAATTTACACAGGAATAAACAGAGAGTGTCTGGCAAGTGTTAGCTACAGGAAAAGCAAAGGTGTAATGGTCTGAATTGTGTTCCCCCCAAAATTCATATGTTGAAGTTGCAACTCCCAGTACCTTAAAATATGACCATATTTGGAGATATGGCCTCAAAGGAGGTGATGAAGTTAAAGTGAGGTCATCGAGGGGGCACCCTAATTCACAATGACTGGTGTCCTTTTAGGAAGAGGAGATTAGGACACAGACACACACAGAGGGAAGACCATGTGAAGACACAAAGGGAAGATGGCCATGGAAAAACCAAAGAGAGAGAGAGCTCAGAAGAAGTAACTCTGCCAACACCTTGATCCCAGATTTCTAGCCTCCAAAGGTGAGAAAAAATAAGTTTCTATTATTTACGCCACCTACTCATTGGTACTTTCTTATGGCAGCCTTAGTAAACAAATACAGAAGGAAAAATTCAAGATGGCCTATTGTACGTTGTGATCTGTGGGGTAGCTTAGGGGAGCCTAGAGGAGGAAGGACTGAAATGTTAGAAACAAGCTGCCTGTGGTGTACAGTTCAAGACCGAGAAAGAATGAAGACTGTAAAGCAGTTTGATGAGTTATTAGGTATGTAATCCTGGTTGGATTTTGTTATTCTTGAGAAGAGGCTCAGTAAAAATTTACTTTTAAATTATTTTTGTATATCAAATAATAAATGTTATTTTAGCTAGTGCTGAGATTTTTAAAACCACCAAGCTGCTTAATTTTATGTATCATGAACATGTGCTATTCAGTGCCTATTTACGCGGCAAAATCTTTAAATATATTATCTTTAATCATTACAAAGAAAGGAATGCATATGTATTATTATTCCTAGGCCAATAGATGTGAAATGACTTGTCCAAGTTCACCCAAAAATTAAGCACCAGTGCTGAAATTTAACCTGGATCAATCTTATTGTAATAATTGAGTTCTTTCTAGGTTATACCCTGCAATTTCTCAAAGCTCTTTCAAGGACATGTTGGAAGGAATTGGAGGTTGCATTTGACTCTGTTGTAGCCTTGCAAGATACCTTTTCTGGACTGAGAGCACCTATCTTTCACTTTCTGTGAGTGTTGGTGGGAACAGTTGCAGTTACATTCTTTTTAGAATTGACCTAAATAAAAGGGAGACATTTTACTTCAGTGTAGGATGATTCTAAACATTCCTGAGCTAGAACTCCCTATGGGATGAGACAGAGGCTAGATTTTATCTGCATGTACATCTTTATAAGCTTCTTCCCTTCTATTTTTCTCACTCGCTTTTATGTTTCACCCAAGCACAGTACCTTAATAAGTGGCTAGCACGAGAATCCTCATTCAGGGCAAAGCTTCTAGGACATCTGATCTACAACTGGATTATAGTAACTAGCTAAATAACAATATGATTAAAGCTTATTATGGGTAAATATTTAATGATAAACAACAACAAGAAAAAAAGCTTCTGTCATTTGATGAGTAGTTAAATATGCATTAAATCACAAAGAAATGATAGTTGAAGGGAGATAACCTAGAAAAAAATTGTTTATTGGGATCTATAGTGTTATGAAGGTAATTAAATGCATTTTAGCACAGATCTGTGCAGTTTTTGACAGTGTACATTGCATGATACACAAATGTCACAGGCTTTTTTTGTGTCAGGACAATTTTTGGTCACAAGTGACCGAAACTCAATTCAAATAAACTTATTCCAAAAGAGAATTTATTGGTCTTTTTGTCTGTGAATTTGAGGGCAAGGTTTATTGTAAATACAGTTGGACCTAGGATATCTCAGCTACTTATTCTATCTCTTGACTTTGTTTGGCTTTATTCTACACACATTTGATATAAAGATGCCTGTGTAAAGGTAACTTTTCTAATACTCAGGAAAGATTCTAATTGGTTTTGGCTATATCATTTGTTAGTTTTTTAATATGTACTGTGTCCATGGTATGCAGTATTTTCATTGAACAACCTGAGTAATGTGTCTATCATTGTGATAGGAAGGGGTGGATATATAACTGAGAGTATAACTGTGGCTGCATAGAGTAGGGAGAAGTTCCCAGTAAAGCCACAAAGACAGAATATTTATTAGGCAGATGAAAATAATTCTACAATAGTCTACTAGTGGTAATATTAGTGAGACATGAAAAAGGTAGGTTCAATTTGTTTGGAAAATGAAAAATTAAGCAAATTAGGATACATTTACAATTGTAAGTCTCTTAAGTTACTTAAAATGATAATGGAAAATTTAAATTTCCATGATGGATATATATCATAATTTATGTTACTAAAGTTATTTGACCTTGGGATCTATTTTTCATGAAGTATTTCATGGAATCCCAACAGACTTGGGTTCAAAGTCAGATGCTTCTACTATGTAACTTAGAAAAATTCGTTAAATTTTCTGGGTCTCAGATTCTTCAGCTATAAAACAGGAAAAACTAAATGCTCTTAACAAATTTATTATGAGGATTAGAATAAAATGTATTAAAGGTGCCTGGTTCTACGAAAGTAGTTTGTGTTGGACCAAATGATATCAATTCAGAGACCACTGCATGCCTCTCCAAAGTATTAAATTGTTTTCTGAAAATGGGATTAAAGTACTTTTACAGTTTTGTTTGTTTGTTTTTAGCAAGCCAATGAAAGGTAAATTTGGTGTTGATGAGGAATAATTTATGGGTTGGGTATATGGAGAATTGGATTTGAGACGGCAAGGAAAAAAGGAGCCAGAGATATGAAGGACAGTTGGGAGGTTATTGTTTAATAAATTGTGAATTGATGGAAACCTGAACCAAGGGAACATAAGGCAATAATGTATAACTATTAAGAAAAAAACCATAAAAATGATTAGAAGGCTTTCAGAATGACCCAATTCAACAGTTTACCATGAGAATTTTATTTTCCAAATAGTCTACTTAATTGAATAATGACAGGGGCTGAACATTGTGCAAGGTGTCCTCCTTTCCTCTAGGTTAATAAAATAATATACTGTGAAATACAATAAAATTTTAAAAACTTAATCACCATCAGTAAAATCTTCCTTTATATACACTTATTCATTTTACACTTTCCATACTTCTGTTAATAGAGTGTGATGCAAAATAGGGCTTTTACTTTATGTGTCGAACAGTTAAGAAGAGTCCTGTTTTAGTATATGGACTTAGGTAAATTGTCACATGCAATAATGATCACATTTGAGACAATATTACAAAATTAATAACCTGCTTTAAAATGTTTCAGCCGAATGATAACCATAGAAAAAGTGAAGATTCCTCAAATATGAAAATACATTTCTAGGATTAGAGGTAGAAATTGAGAAAAAAGAAATTGAATTTAATATCTGAAGAACATTCCCATTGATTTATTAGATTTAATAGAGATAAAAATTTACCTATATTTGAAAAATTCATGTTATAAAAATATACTAGAAATAAATTAAGAAAATTATTTATTGATAGATTTATAACATTATAAAGTATAATAGGAATTAAGTAATTTTCTTTAACTCATTAATAAGAAAGAATAAAAATAAAGGGAAACACCTCTGAATTCCAGAACACAACTGCTTCCAATTAGTTTTTTTAAATTACTGCTTTCTTAGGCAACATATTTTTAATTGCAAAAAAAAAAAAAGGAAAACAAAACCGTGAGCTAACAAGCAATGTCAAGGAATCAGAGGAAAAAGCATCAAAAATCAAAGGCTTCAGAATGAGCAGAAACCTGGACAATTCTGTAGTTTGTGAAATTACACTATAAAGTGATTCAGCTTCCAGCTTTAACCTGCTGTACCAATCTATTTTTTTATGTGGGGAGGTAATAAAATTGGCCCAACTTGGGTTAGATCTCAACCTTACTTCAATCATCTATGACCAAGAACTCAGGTCTTGTCATAAAGGGATCTATCTATCTTCTCATAGAAGAGGCACTGTGTAGATCCCCCATAGGCATTAACAACTAGGACATTTGTTAAACCCAGTACGTTAAACCAATGACGTGACAATTTCATCTTTAAACAAAATTAGCACAGAAAAAAATATACCTGAAAATACTATCCAAAAAATAATCCTGATCTTTCGGGGTTGCAGTGAGCTATGATTGCACCACTGCACTCCACCTGGGTGACAGAGTGAGACCCTGTCTCTTAAAAACAAACGAACAAACAAATAAGCAAAAACTTGATTTTAACCCCTGCTGTGTTTTCCTAGGTAAACTTGATAGACTAAATTTATTCACTGAGGAATCACTTTGAGCAGTCTCTATTTGGAAAAAGAAGATGTAGTACAATATTTTGTACTAAAATCCTGTTGTTTTTGTTGACTTGTTACTGGAACTGTATTTTTTTAATGTTTAAATGTAATCTTCCGTAAAATCCCAATTTAAACAACCAATAAAAACAGAGTTGCTTTGATGGATATAGGGAGGGATGGCGTTGAATTCATATTTGCTTTGAGTCTCTGCTAGCTCCTTAGAGTGGCCCCTGAAGTTTCTTTTCAGAGACCCATATCACTGCAGAATACAATCTGAAAATCACTTGCGTATTAGAAAAAAAAAAAAAAAAGCATAAGATTTTGAATCAGGGGATCAGAGTTTTCTAAAATGATGACTCTGGCACATACTAACTCCAAAACAGGTTAAATTACTTAAATTCTGCAAACCTTCATTTCTTCAGCTGAAAACTATAGATAATACTGATGGCCTCTAACTCACAAGGTTGATGTATTAAAGAAGTCACCTGAAGTAAACCATGCAATGCTGTACACTGTTAATTGATGATGTAATTAGGATCTATTTCCCCACCCTCTGAGGAAACAGTTCCTTTAAGGGCCCCGCTGGTCCCCCAGAGACCACATGCTCAATGATTTCAGCAGTCCCCTCTTAAATAATTATGTTCACCTTCAAGGATATATTAATCAGTGACAACCTATATATTAACAAAACACCCGCCATTCAATTATTTTTACGTCATATAGTTTATTCCAAATATGTTGGTGGTTATTTATCTTGTTCTGTGGTCTTGGAAGAGTGTGAAGAATGAACACAAGCAGAGAAAATGTACATTAAGTTACTGATTTGACAACATCTAGGAGCCAGCGCAAGCCAATGTGAGTAGCAGACTCAGTCTCCCTTTAGTGCCAAGCAGAGGATTACTCATGGAGATAGAGTGGAGCACCCAGGAGAAATGGATTCTGAGGAAACAAAAGCATTGCCTTGATATTATTCACTTGAGTCTGATTATAAACCATGAAATGAGTGACAGACAAAAACTGCTTAAGTTGAGGCATATATTTTCACTCTATTTTGGATGTTGCTACTCTGGCAATGTATTTTAAGCCCAGTATTCTTTCTTCTTTTTTTGTTCATTTTTTTTTTTTTTTTAAATTCTCATTCACTTGTGTGAAAGCTGCTCTTCTTAAGACTGAAACTTTTCTATAGTAATGTTGTCTGTTTAGATTTGAATCTACTAGGGCCTTGGCACATATGGCTAGAATGCTCTATTTTTAAAGAGATATTGTGTCTGTTAATACAAAGGTCATGATGTAGATTTTTGCACTTAGAATCAGCATGAGAATGTGTAACTGTTCCTTGCAGATCTTGGCTCCATCAGCAAATAAATTAAAATAAACTGGAGGCTTGAAATAGAAATAATCCTCCTTCCAAGTGTTTCATTTAGAGAATGACATCCTGTTTTCTCCAGAATATCATGGGTAATTCTGCATATGAATGAATTTGGGAATAGAAAAAGCCCAGCAAATGAAACACACAAAATGACTTTTAGAATTTTAGGCTTCAGTAATAAAAATAAGTGATGATGGGTTTCTCTTTAAAGTGTGAAGGGTAAAAGGAAACCCGAAACAGTTACATAAAGTTTTAGAGTTTTGTAACAATTTTTGAAAGCAAACAATAAGTTAAATTCTACCTGTAAGAGAATATACTATATCTTTAAGACAATTTTGACACAATTCGACTGTCACAGACGTCAGACCAGCTTTCTGATTACAGTCACAAGTGGCTGGACCTAAACATCACTCACCTGGAAAACTTTGATTGGCATCTCAATGGAGCCTGAAAGCGTTTTAACTCATGTTCAAAGTAACTGTTGTCAATGTCACAAAAATGTCTTAGTTTGTTAATAAAACCCTATTAGTAAAAGAGAAATACAAAAAGTACAGTAATATATATTAAATTGAAAAATAAATTTTCAGTCATCATAAATATAGATCCCTTCCATTATGTCACTGCTAAAATTGACCCAGTAGCTGCAGCAATCTTGGCCCATGTGTATCCTTAGTACCCTTATGTTGAATTTTACTACTATTCTCTATTTAAAATGAAGTAAGAACTTAGTTAAATTGCTGTCTTTGGTAAAAAAAAAAACAGGAAGAATCTCTTATATCTTTATATTGCCTGGCATAAAATAATTTTTTCAGACTTTGCATCCTTTCAGGAAATTACATGAGAGTTCATGCTGCAAATATCATGGCAAATTTTGTATCAGGATGATGAGGATGATGATGGTAAATGAACAAATCTGTAATATCCACACATTTATGTGAAATCAATGTCAAATACTGGCCAGATGATCCTTAAACTTTTTCCTTTTCTTGGGCACTGTGAAAATATGTTTTGTAACCCTTTTGATTACAGGCGGGGTCATATGACTCATTCCCACCAACGAGTTCTGAGCACAAGTGATACATTACCTCTCATGTGAGGCAGTTAGGAGTTTTGCTTCAATTTATTTCCGTGTTTTGTTGACTGGGTGTCACCATTTTAAATTTGAAGCCATGTATTACAGATAGCCAAGCTTCAGTAATCCTGTGTCTCTGGATGACTGCACAAATTTTAACCTTTTCTTCCTACTTTTGGCGAGTATTTGTTCTTTGACATAAATGAGTAATAAAGATTTTTATTGCTACTCCTCTAAGGTTTGAGGGTTATTACATGGCCAACATTACCCACTATGACTTGCACATCCTGATACTAGATAATAAAAAAACAATAAGTAACTGTGATACAAAAATAGGGTATAAGAAATGTAGTGTAAATGCAGGAACCAGTAAATGGTGGCAACTGACTATAACATTGATTGTTTTAGAAGCTATCATAGAACTATCATAGAACTATGCCAGGGAAAGGAAGAGCCTGATAAGTTCTGATAATATCAATTACATGTGACAGACTGTACTGGGTCCAACAGTTAATAAGCCTTGGTTGTCACAAACAGTGACCACATAGAAAAAAATAAATGTTTGCATAATATGATCAATATGTTTCTTTAGCCAATGTCTTAAAAAAGGAGAACTGATAGTGAAGATACAAGTCCTCATCGCCTAGGAGATGAATTTTCTAAACGATATTATTGTCATAACATACTAATGAGGGATGCATACATTTTTAATGACACTGGCAAACAGGTCAACATATCATGATATTGGGGCACTGGAGGTTGTAATGCTTGTAAAACAAGATTTTGAATCAATGCTATACATTTGGGGACTCAAAGTAGGTTTCCAAAATTTAAAAATATGAATGTTCTAAAAAACTCTAATTAACAAATTAATAAACAAATATTTGTTTATTTATTGAGCACTTATTGTCAGACCCTGTTTTCTATGTTTGGAATCTGAAAGTGGTACCTACATTACATTTTAGTAAGTTGAACTATTAAAATGAATCTCAGCCTGCTGGCAAGTGTTTTGCATTTTCAGAGGAAAGTAATCCTAATGCTAAATCCTGATCAAGAATCAATGGATGGCACCAGGTGCGGTAGCTCACGCCTATAATCCCAACACTTTGGGAGGCCAAGGCAGGTGGATCACTTGAGGTAGGGAGTTCGAGACCAGCCTGACCAACACGGAGAAACTCTGTCTCTACTAAAAATACAAAATTAGTCGGGCGTGGTGGCATATGCCTGTAATCTCAGCTACTCAGGAGGCTGAGGCAGGAGAATCGCTTGAACCTGGGAGCAGAGGTTGCGGTGAGCCAAGATCACACCATTGCACTCCAGCCTAGGCAACAAGAGTGACACTCCGTTTCAATTAAAAAAAAAAAAAAGTCAATGAATGATCTTGGCTAGTTTGATTTGTTACCCTTTCAGCTTCACTTCTAGTAATATATTGCAGACTTCCTATAAAGTATTCTTCAATTAAAGTTTCTAATACAAAAAAATTTATAGATAATTCTTAAATATTTAAAAAAATTTGGACATCAATATTTTGTTCATTTGACCTGAACTCTTATGCCAAATCCACAGAGATCTGGCAACATGACTCCATATTTTTCTTGCAATTCTGCCTTCTAACAACTACTAAGTTAAAATAAACATAGCATTCTTTGTTCATGCTGTATCAAGCAGATTGTACTCAGGTACCAAAATTATTCATGATTAAACCTCTGATTGGTAGGTTGTAGCTATACTCAATTGGCATATCCTCCAGCAGTGATTACTTGAAATAGTATAAGATTTAAGTGCAAAATTATAGAGGCTGCTTTCCTAAATTTGAGTTATCTACATTAGCTTGTTTTAATTTCAGCTCTTGCAATAGAGTACTTCTCCTGAGGCAGGGGGCCAAGAAGCTAAATCTGAGATGTTGCAAAGACTCCTGATGCAATTACTGTGTGGATAAATGCTACATTACTTCATTTGTGTACTTTAAGTAAACTGGGTCTATTCGGTGTTCTATGAATCTTCTTTCTAATTTCCAACCCAGGACAAATTGAAATTCAATCAGTCCTTGTGTAAGGCACAGGATTTATATTTAATGCATCAAACAAAGTAATAAATATATATATGTATTTATTTCTTTCTGGAAAACAATCATAGGCATTAACAAATCCATGTATAACTATATGCTACTTTCCCAATTAAAATATTCCCAAAGGTTCTCCCTTTCTTGATGGTGATTAGCCATGAAATAAAAGGATAACTTGTTCTCACTAACGCCTAGCCCATAAATGACTGTGGATAATGTGGTCTATGATGTTTGCACTAGTTATTAAACTTAATCCACCTTCTTCCTTCCCTTACAACCTCTCCCTCTTTTTCTATCTTACCTTCTCTTCCACATTTGTCTCTCTTAACCAATCTTTCTTTAGTTTTTTCTATCCTTCTCTCTATGCAAGCCACCAGCAATAGGGGATTTAGATTTATTTTTATCACAGTCAAATTATATTAGAGATTGATTCTTGCTCTTTATATAAATTACTGGTAAATGCTTATTATTAGTATTATTTTAGACAGAGTCTCGCTCTGTCACCAGGCTGGAGTGCAGTGGCGGGATCTCAGCTCACTGCAACCTCCGCCTCCCGGGTTCAAGCAATTCTCCTGCCTCAGCCTCCCCAGTAGCTGGGACTACAGGCACACACCACCATGCCCAGCTAAATTTTGTATTTTTAGTAGAGACGGGGTTTCACCATGTTGGCCAGGATGGTCTCAATCTCTTGACCTCGTGATCCACTGGCCTTGACCTCCAAAAGTGCTGAGATTACAGGTGTGAGCCACCACGCCTGGCGGTAAATGCTAATTATTGATTGGATTTCACTTTGCAGAGAAATTATAGTTCTGTAAGACGGGAGAGTCTGTTTCAATCACAGTTTACACATAATCTTCTGAGTTAATTTTATAACTTAAATTATTCCTGGATCAACACAGGATTTGAGTTAATTTCAGCTTCAGTATTTGCAATAATAAAATGTAAGATATTTAAAGGGGAGAGAATATTATATAAAAATTCCAGTGTAATATGGCTTCAATATCAATATACTGTGTTTCCCAGATGTAAAACTAAAAAAAAAAAAAAAAAATCATTCAATGATGAAAGCAAGTATACATCCTTTTGTTAGCAGAGGAAAAAGAATTTTGCTGCTATTCAATTATCAAAGTATGATACTTTATGTAAAGAACATTCCTCTTCAATCTCTTTATTAGCTATTATACTCAGCTGCATGATTATTGAAATATAATCCAGAAAAACATCAGGATGTTAAAATAATATGGTTCAGGTATGAAGGTGAAAGTAGGAATATCATTTAGGAAAAGGTAGGACAATTGATGCTTATTACTTTTTTAAAGTTTTCTGAAATATTGATTTCTTTAGTTTTTGGTCAACAGCTGTGTATAGTAATAATCTCTCAAAATCAATATCTTGGTTAATACTGATATTCTGAGTGATTTTCGTATTTTATTTGGTTTTCTTTTTAATAATAACCCTGTCAAGCAAAACAGCTATTAGCCCCTTTATAAAAATGAAGAAGCTGAGGCACAGTCACATAACTTGCCCAGTCACGCAGCCAAGAAGGGGCAAAGCTATAGTGTTGACCTAGATTCTTGTGTTACAATGAGTCATTAGGATCTAGGCAAGTACATTTCCTAGTTATTGTTTGATGAGTGATCCCTGTGATTTTACAGAGGCAAAGAAAATGAAGTCATAAAATCGGGAACCTGCATTTGCTTCCAGGAATTGTCAACACCCTTCAACCTAAAGAACTGTTTCAAAGGGACCTGTGGAGTTGGCCAGAACTATCCTTAAGCAGTATCTTTATATTTATTCAGATAATTGACTGAAACCTTCAATTTTCATGTCATAGATTTAACAGATAATTTAGTCTTTAAAATTCTAAAGCTAAGTGTTAGACATTGGTTAGTTTGAGATAGAAATTAATTAAGCTGACCAACTTAGGGCTGCCATAAAATGTTAGCTATAAAGAGTTCTGCCCCCACTCCCAGGTTATTGAATAAATTATCTTACATAGTCCTTTCTAAGACTGTAGTCAAAATTATTATGTGAAGTTTTATAAGCGATAATACTAGGCTATTTTTCCGTTACTCATTTTCTTGTCAAGCAATTACTTTTAACTGATTTTTAAACAATTTGTAATCAGTGGACTACAGAAAAGAAGTGGTTTTAGTTTTCTCCAATCATAGCCTTTTACCATATTGGTGAATTTCCTTTTTTTTTTTTTTTTTTTTTTTCTTCATTCCTAAATGACTGCTTTGGAAAATCCGTAGATTTTAATTTCTTTCAATTTTTATAAATTTCAATTGGGTCTAGTCTATTGAAAAATTCCAATTTTATATTCAATTGAAAGCTTTGTGACCTCTTCCTTTTCCATCCAAAGCTCTTTAAACTTGTGCTCATATGACCCAGAATACAGATAAGTCATCCCCTGAGATAATTAAATGTCTTCACTACTTTCCTCTTGTAGGAATGGGAGAGGACTTTTCACTAACACGGGTCATCTGACAACGTACTTCGTGGCAGGACTCCAAATGCTGAGCCTCGTGTGCTTATTGTGGAGAACCTTGGGGGCCTCCAACTGCACAGTTCACTCTCTCTGGAGGTTTTCTGTGCAGGACTTCTTCACTGTGCACATCACCATTCCCACTGCCACAGTGCCCTGTACTTTACCCTCAGGAATCTTACCAATGGGGATGTATTAGTCAGGTTTCTCTAGAGGGACAGAACTAATAAGATATGTATATATGAAGGGGAGTTTATTAAGGACTGTCGACTCACAACATCACAAGATGAAGTCCCATAATAGGCTGTCTTTAAGCTGAGGAGCAGGGAAGCCAGTCCAAGTGCCAAAACCTCAAAAGTAGGGACGCCAACAGTGTAATCTTCAGTCTGTGGTCTGAGAGTTCCTGTCTAACCACTGGTGCAAGTCTAAGAGTCCAAAAGCTGAAGAACTTGGAGTCTGATGTTTGATGGCAGGAAGCCTCCAGCACGGGGGAAAGATGAAGGCTGGAAGACGCAGCAAGTCAAATCCTTCCATGTTCTTCTGCCTGCTTTATTCTACCTGCGGTGGCAGTTGATCAGTTGGTACCTACACAGATTGAGGGTGGGTCTGTCTCTCCCAGTCCACTGACTCAAATGTTAATCTTTGGCAACACCCTCACAGACACACCCAGGAACAATATTTTGCATCCTTCAATCCAATCGCGTTGACACTCAATATTAACCATCACAGGGGATATTGCATGGATACTTCTCTGATCTACTGTTTTTCTCTGAGTCCCTCCAGCCTTTGCTTACATGAGCGTAGGAGGCAAAGTGCAATTTACTATATAAAAAAGTGTGAAATAAGACACTAGCCTCCCTTTCCTATAAGACTATGCCCTGCCCCCAATCCCTATGCGTAGTTCCCCTGGATTCATTTTACTTGCCTTGAGGGAAGCCCCTTCATTTGACTCGAGTTTGGAAAGGTAGAGAGCTTTATTCCTCCCTCCCTTGGTTAACATCTTACCACAGTTGTGCCCATGCATGGCTTGTTGAAGGAGAAGAGAGGAGGGAGGACAAGATTTGGATAGTAGTTTGAGTTTAGTCATGTCCTAGTCAATTCCACAGGACATGTTAACCTCCCCTCTCTGCATTTGCTTTAGCCAATTGATTGAAATTTGATACATTTTCTCTAACCATATATTAGCTCCAGGCCCACTTACCAGGTAAGGTCCAATCTGACATCTTATTATAGTTTTATATACATATAACTAAATTATAATCTTTTAAATATTATTGGGAAGATGTTGGTCAAGGATACAAAATTTATTTGAAAGGGGAAGTAAATTGAAAGAGGTCTATGGTACATTATAGTGACTGTAGTTAACAACAATGTAGTATATCTTCAAAATTGCCAAAAGAGTACATTTTAAGAGTTCTCACCACGAAAAAATAAGTTTATGAGGTAATGCATATGTTAATTAGCTTGGTTTAGCGATTCCACAATGTGTACATATACCAAAACATTATGATGTACCCCATAAACGTATATAATTTTTTATTTCTCATTTTTAAAAATGAGCATTATTGGCTCATATGTTCACACAGCCTTTTGTTTTCTTTTTTTGTTTGTTTTTGTATTTTATTTTATTTTATTTTTTTTTTGAGATGGAGTTTTACTCTTGTTGCCCAGGCTGGAGTGCCATGGCCTGATCTCGGCTCACCACAACCTCCACCTCCCAGGTTCAAGCAATTCTCCTGCCTCAGCTCTCCGAGTAGCTGGGATTACAGGCATGCACCACCACGCCCGGCTAATTTTGTATTTTTAGTAGAGACGGGGTTTCTCCATGTTGAGTCTGGTCTCGAACTCCTTACCTCAGGTGATCTGCCCGCCTCTGCCTCCCGAACTGCTGGGATTACAGGCGTGTGCCACCGTGCCCGGCCCTATAGTTATACATTCTATTTTTAATTTAACATGAGTGTTTTCTACATAACTAAACATTATTCTAAACTGATATATATATACGATTTTATGATGTGGATACGTCAAAAGATAATTAATCTATCACATATTTGTTGCACCCGAACATATTTTCAGTTTTCTTGCCAATATAAAGGTGGTAAGAATGAAAATTATGTACTTACATTTTTGTGCACATATTTAACTACTTTCTTATAAACAATTTTTGTGGTAGAATTACTGGCTGAAATAATTTTTATCTTTGAAATTTTCATTATGTATATCATGGAATTGCCCTTCAGAAATGTGCCATTTTATATTCTTACCAGCATGTGCGAAGTTGCCCATTTTACAGCTCGGGAATATGTAACATTATATTTCTGAAAAGTATTTTTCAAGTAGAAAAGCAAAATAATGTACAATTGTAATTTTAATTTACTTGATTAAAAGTAATATTAAATACTAACAATAGATCAATTACTCTTTATAGTTTGTATCTTGTGAATTATGTCTTCTTCCGTTGATCATTTTCCTAATTTATGGTAAACTTTTGTGTTTTACATGATTTTGGTATGCTCCCTTAATATCATGAGTGTGAGAGTTTTTCAGTTTTTTCTATGTGCTGATATACATGACAGATTATGGAAACCCTTTTGAAATTCTAAAAGAAGTCAGTTATAATTGATTCAGATTTGCACCATTTTTAGATTTATTTTTTGAAACAGGTTTTCCTAGGTGTTCCATATTTATTGATCAATTAAGGCTTTTCTTCTTTTGTTATATATGCTACTCTATCTCTTAAAGGGTTCACGTGTGTTATACACTTAAATTGTATTAATATAGAATTATAAGAAGCATTCTAAAATTATTTTACAGCTTCTTCATATTTCTTTTATTCGTTAAAAACATTACTGAAACTGGATATTTGTGTCTTTTTTTCAAATGACAATTGTTGAACAGTTGTTAGTATGGCTGTTTCGGAGTTTTTGTATTTTTTTCTTTTTTCAACTTTTATTTTAGGTTCCAGGATTACATGTGCATGTTTGTTACATGGGTAAATTCCACGTCACTAGGTTTTGGTGTACAAATAATTTCATCACCCACGTAGTGGGCCTAGTACCCTGTTGGTAGTTTTTCCACCCTCATCCTCCTTCTATCCTCTCCCCTTAAATAGGCCCCAACATCTAACATTCCTATCTTTATGTCCATGTGTACTCAATGTTTAACTCCCACTTATAAGTGAGAACATGTGGTATTTGGTCTTTTGTTCCTACATTAATTCATTTAGCATAATAGCTTACAGCTCCATCCATGTTGCTGCAAAGAACACAATGTCATTGTTTTTTATGGCTGTGTTGTATTCCGTGGCATATATGTACCACATTTTCTTTATCTGTTCTACCATTGATGGGCATTTAGGTTGATTTTTTGTCTTTTCTATTGTGAATAGCATTGTGATGAAGATACATATGCAGGTGTCTTTATGGTAGAATGATTGACATTCCTTTGGGCATATACTTGATATTGGAAATGCTGGGTTGAATGATAGTTCTAAGTTTCTTTGAGAACTCTCCAGACTGTTTTCCACAGTAGCTAAACTACTTTACATTCCCACCAGAAGTGTTTAAGTGTTCCCCTTTCTCTACCACCTCACCAACATCAGTTATTTTTTTATGTTTTTATAATACCCATTCTTACTGTTGTGAGATGTTATCTCATTGTGGCTATAATTTGCATTTCAATAATAACTAGTGATTTGAGCAATTTACATATGGTTGTTGGCCATGTGTATCTCTTATTTTGAGAATTGTCTGTTCATATCCTTGGCCCACTTTTTGATGGGGTTCTTTGTTGCTTGCTTGTTAATTTAAGTTCCTTATAGATTCTGGATATTAGACCTTTTGCGGCTGCATAGTTTGTGAATATTTTCTCCCATTCTGCATATTACCTGTTTACTCTTTTGATGGTTTCCTTTGCTGTACAGAAGCTCTTTAGTTTAATTTCGCCCCACTTGTTTATTTTTGTCTTTGTTGCAATTGGTTTTGGAGATTTCATCATGAAAAGGTCTAATATGTGTGGGAGTCAACTCTCTTTGTAGGTCTCTAATAACTTGTTTTATGTATCTGAGTGGTCCTGTGTTGGGTGCATATATATTCAGAATACTTAGCACTTCTCGTTGAGTTGTTCTCTTTACCATTATGTATGCCCTTCTTTGTCTTTTTTTATCTTTGTTGGTTTAAAGTCTCTTTTGTCAGAGACTAGAATTGCACTCCCTGCTTTTTTTTGGCTTTCCATTTGTTTGGTAAATTTTCCTCCATCCCTTTATTTTGAGCCAGTGTGTGTCTTTGTATGTATGATGGGTCTCCTGGATATAGCACACCAATAGGGTGTGTGTGTGTTGAGGTCTTGAGTCCTTATCCAATTTGCTAGTCTGTGTCTTTTAATTGGGACATTTAGCCCATTTATATTTAAGAATAGTATTGTTATGTGTGAATTTGATCCTGTCATCATGATGCTATTAGGTTATTTTGCACTCTGGTTGATGCAGTTTCTTCTTAGTGTCATTGGTCTTTATATTCTGGGGTGTTTTTGCAGTGGCTGGTCCTGGCTTTTCCTTTCCATATTTAGTGCTTCTTTCATGAGCTCTTGCAGGGCAGACCTGGTGGTAACAAAATCCCTCAGCATTTTCTTGTCTGTAAAGGATTTTATTTCTCCTTCACTTATGAAGCTTAGTTTCGCTAGATATGAAATTCCAGGCTGAAAATTCTTTCCTTTAGGAATGTTTAATATTAGCCTCCCGTCTCTTCTGGCTTGTAGAGTTTCTGCTGAGATGTCTGCTATTAGTCTGATGGGCTTCCCTTTGTAGGTGACCCAGCCTTTCTCTCTGGCTGCCCTTAACAGTTTTTCCTTCATTTCGACCTTGGAGAATCTGATAATTATGTGTCTTGGGCGTGATCTTCTCATGGAATATCTTAATGGTGTTCTCCGTATTTCATGGCTGGGGAAGTTCTTCTGGATAATATCCTGAAGTATGTTTTCCAGCTTGTTTTCATTCTACCTGTCTCCAGTCCCCAGGAAGGCTGGGACCAAGCTTTGTTCTCTTGCCCCATGCTATGCTGCAGGGGTCAAGGTATTCTCCTTTGCTGGCAACAACACTCTGGAAGGGAGGTAAGGGGATCACGAAGGAATCCTTGCTGCAGGGTTCCACGGACAAGTGTGCAGCACCAAGGTGGTAGAGTGTCCACAGGCAAGTGTGCACTGGTACAGTGGTGGGGGAGGGTGGCAGGCAAGTGTGCAACAGCTTGTTTTGTCTTGTTTTTAGAAAATTTGTTAAGAGGCTGGGTGTGGTGGCTCACACCTGTAATCCCAGCACTTTGGGATGCCAAGGCAGGCAGATTACCCGAGGTCTGGAGTTCAAGATCAGCCTGGCCAACATGATGAAACTCTGTCTCTACTAAAAAATACAAAAAATTAGCCGGGCGTGGTGGAACATACTTGTAATCCCAGCTACTAGGGAGGGTGGGGCAGGAGAATCTCTTGAATCCAGGAGGCAGAGGTTGTAGTGAGCCAAGATCATGCCACTGCACTCCAGCCTGGGCGACAGAGTGAGACTCCATCTCAAAAAAAAAAAAAAGAAAATTTATTAAGAAATTAATTTGGCTAATCTGTGGCATATAAAATATTAGGTTTTAGGACTTGGGATATAATTTATGCTTAGGACATATAGAAATAAGTTCTTGTTTTTAGAGTAATACATATATTTGAAATTGCTTATTTTATGTGTATGTTTTTGTGTGTATGTATGTCTTTGTGTTTTATCTATCAAATGCTGAGTTGTTTCTTTGGTTTCATATAACCATAATTCACGCATTCAAAAGAGCTCATCTTCAAAATTTCTTAAAAATTTTGCTTCAACTGTAAATTTAAGTATTACTGTATATATTTTCTATTTGCATTTGCTTAAGCATATCTTCCCATCCATTTACTATAAATTTCTGTTACATATATATTAATGGCATCTTTTGTATATATTTTCTAACCAAGTCAATATGTTTAATATTAAATTTTACATATAATTAAAATGTTATTCAATAATATTAAATGCTCAATTTAATATTAAATTTTATGTGATGTGATTAAAATTAGTGTTTTTTATCTGCAATACTATGTTATGTTTACTTTCTTATAGACATCAGAGGCTGTCATGAATTTTTCCCTTTGTAAATAACACGATTATTTTCCTTGCCAATAAGTCCTGAGCATTTAAAAAAAAACTTTGTAGTTCAAAACGTTTGCTGGTATCTATTCATATTAATTTTCTTCCATCATATTCATCTTCTTCCTAAGCGCAGTAAGTTTCTTCAAACTGCTTTCACAGGTTTTATTTTCCCTTTATATTTTCCTCTCTTAATATTTTCAGAAAAATTTATTGATTATAATTTGCTTTTGTTTATGTTTTAATCATCAAGCTCCTTTCTAAGAAATATCTCTAATCATTTACTTAAAAGGTTTTTGTCGTATCTTTCCTCTCTTGCATCATTTTATTTTATTTAATCTTGTTTATCTTCTTTATGATGGAGAGATACAGAAATTTTTCTTCATGTCATTGATTAAAATGTCTACAGATTCAAGTAGAACTTCTGTTTTTTACTATCTCCAATGTGGATTTCAGACGTCATGCAAATAAAATAGGATATTATGTGTGGACATGTATGTGTATACATTTTCAAAGGAAAGGGTGTTTTTATCTACTTGCCAATATGTAACTGTATATTTCAATACTAGCCCAGATAAAATATCGTTACTCAACTTTATATTGATATAAACTTGAATCTTGGTGTTTGTGGCAGTCAATAAGGAAAGAGAACTATATTTCCCTTTTAATAGCTAGCTGACCATAGTAAGGTTTTGCTTCTAAAACATTATTTTCTCTCTAAGGTTTTCATGAATATTTAGTAAAAGTCAAAACACTCAGAATTAAAGATAAAATTTGAAACTATTGCCAAATTTTCAGCAGGATTGACATCTCATACAATTAACATAAGAACTGCAATCTGGAACTAATGAAGACTTCTGTCAGTACCAAAAACCTGATTGCTGGCCAGACGTCATATAAAACTGGAGCCTGCCTGGCCTTCTGTTACTCTAATGTTGTACAGTAGCAGTATGCATATGTCCTGTACAACATCTTTTTTCTTACACTGTTTGAGATGCACCAGGGGGACAATAGGCAAGAATATTAGAACCCAAACAGGAAACCAAATTGTTCATACAGAGGTTCCTAGAAAAGCACTGTACTGCTCCCTCCACCAGAAGTGTCCAAAATGTGGTAAGAGTACATTAAAGGGCAGAATGGAAGAAGTACAATAGATATGTGATAGATGGGTAAGATCTTTCCTGAGGCTTTTAACAATTAAGATGATAAAACCATGTAGGCAGCATTGAGGATGTTATTTTATGTGGGACAAAAGGGCAGACATCAAACACATTTAAAATATGTATCTTACTTTAATTGCTTAGTAAAATAAGGGAAAGTGATAATTTAGCTCTGAACTATACAATTTATATTGGAATTTCATTTACCAAGAACAATTTCCTCTTTACCCTCATTCTTCAAACAACATCAAAACACTGTATATAAAGATAAATCGGTAATTGATCTGTGAGTCATCTAACTTAACTGATAGATGTTCCCGACCATTTAATCCAAAGCTATGACCCTTGGACCAATAAATCATGATGTTTTACGTTGTTCACAGCTATTTTCTCATACAAGTAAAGCAAAATAATATAAAATATAATGCAATAGTTGAACCTATGTATTTTAACTCTCATTTAATATAAGAGAAGACCTTTGCAGAATATCCTTAAGGGGGAAAAAAGTAAGACATTTGGAGAAATACCAAACAATCTAATGCATCTATAGTTTAAAGACAAAAAGGGTTGCTTCTTTTCATATCCTTTTAAACAACCAATGCATTATTGATTCTGGAGGTACTGCACCTGCATATTTAAGAGTCAAACAATTTTGAGTCATCTTTAAATAAAATATGATTTTATACTTATATTTTATTGCTTAGGTTACAAAATTATAATTAGATACCTTGAGAGTAATATTTTAGGAAAATAGTTTTAGGTCTTTAAATCTAGACATAAAACGTAGGTAGTTACCAATGGAAAGTTTTGCTCTTCAAATTCTTTCCTCTAAATACATTGTATTAATGATATATACTACTGTATTAGTTGTATTTCAATTATTGGATTCAATTGCATTCCAAAGTCTTATGCTATATTAATTCTATTGTATTAGTACAAATGTACTGCATATAAATATATTCTATACATTATATATTAATTGTAAAATTAATATAGATTTAATATTCCAGCCAGTATCTCTTTTTTGAAATGCAGTTTATACTTTCTAAACCATACATAATATATTTAACACTAATAAGGCACCTTTTGACTTTGAGTCCATCTGCTGACATTTCCTAGGTTTAATAAATGGCCCATAAATGTTTAAAGAAGAAATGTGAGGTATGATCTGTTACCTTCTAGGGAAGGAGAATACACTTTCAGACACTTACCAGTGGGGTAAGAAAAGCTGCATCTGTCTTCATCCTACTTCTGTGGCTAGTGAGGAAGCCTTTCTCACAAGGACCCTTAGAGTAAAGCAGTTGTTAAACTGGGGGCATGTATGCTTACACTCTGCCTTCTTAATTTAATAACTTTTTAAAAAACTTTTCTACACAGTTATATATATTTAAATCAACTTTTAAAAAAGTTTAAAAACTTTTCTACACAGTTATATATATTTAAATCAATAAAATAAATATTGATAATTAATAAAGTTGAGGTTACCAGATTTAATAAAATTAAAGCAACTTTTTCATTATGATGATATAAAATGGCTGTTTTAAATAATCAATTGCACTGATCTCATTACTAACAGTTTTAAATTTAAGAATCCAATAATTTTAAAAATTTCATCATATTACTATATTGATGTGATAGTATTTAGTACTTAAGAAGACGAATAAAGAACAAAGAAGATTTGGAGAGAATTCTAGGAATCTTTATTATGATGCTTGCAAAGGCCTTGTAAAGGCATAAAGATTAATGAAGTTGAGATGAGAATATGTGAGTATAGTTGGACATATTTTTCACCAAATTTACATAAAATGTTTTCTCTGATGTGTATTTTCAAGCAAAATCTCAGTCTTCATTATGGTTAACCTTTCTTTTCACTTTCTCTACTTAGTAACACATATATCAGAGAACTGAAAATGCTCATATCTACAAAGAGGAGAATAGCATATTTAACCAATATAAGAGGTCTGTGAAGATTATATTTTGTGGTGAGAATTCTAGATATTATCTGTTTCTTCAGTGTCATTAGAAGAGAACATTTCCCCTCTTTGCAAGTACAAAACATTAAAAGTATTTATTGTACAAAAATAATTCTACCATCATGTATTCTGATATTTTTTGTAGTTTTCCAGCTGCACTTTAAATTATTTCACTTTTATTGAAGATAATTTTTAAAAACATCAATAATGCAAACTTTTAAACTTATAAAAAAGTAAAAGTAATTAAAACTATAGTGCATGAAAAACTTCTAGATTATAGGGTGACACAGAAAACATGAATTATTTTGAACTGTCTATTCTAAAGATGTGGGATGGATGTGTCATCCTTTTTTTTCTTTCTAAAGTATCCCAGAGACTAGAGTACTGGGTCCAAAGTAAATCTAACAGGAATGGTTTTATAGATTGTGAAATTGAGGTCTAACAGTGTCAAGACAGAAGGCCGTAGAACAAATCAATGGATTAGAAAGGACAGGAACTTGGAAATTTCTCTTACTCTCACTATTACTCAGTAAAAAGATGTGGAAAAATGAAGTTAAATGGTGACAATTACCTTGTAAGTTAAGATTGTGCAGATGGCCAGTACATATAATATTTTGGATGTGTATTTCTGTCTTTTTTTTTTTTTAATTTGGCAGTTTCTTCTTCTTACATGTTTATGCTTAGTTTCTATTTGACAAGTTTTCCCTTTCCTCAGTTAGTTACTCAGTCTTAGGTTCATAGATATCTTTCAGGCAGATACATGAAAAAAAATAGGCAGAACCAATTACAATGAAACAGGAAAATAGGCTAAAAAGCAGAAATTGATACCATATTTATTGCCATTTAAATGGAATTTTTTATATTTTTTGTATTAAAGATAAATAATACGTTGATGTGTGCTAAGTAATTACATATTTTTACTTCATTTATAATATGTTATGGATCCTTTACTTAAGAGATTTTATCATAAGCATCTTTATTTTTGTGTGTTTGGTTTATAAATTTTATTTTCTAATATGCTTATAAAATTTTAAACTTTGAGGCTGCAAAAATGTGGGAAGTAATTGAGACTCCAGATCTTCTTGCAAATATATTCCTGTTTCTGAATAGCATATTGCACCCCTTTGCCCCGAAGCTTCTGGATACACTCAGATGAAGTTTAGTTTACTATCTGCCTACTCTGCGATGAAGACTACCCTGATAACAATGAGAAAACATTCTAACAGGGCATCAGAATGCTCTCAGACTTAACAGCAATACCAGATCTTAGAAGACAGTAGAGTAACGACTTCAAATCCCTGAAGGCATTTAATTTTCAACCTTGAAAAGTAAACGGATGATAAGTAAAATTGACAATAAAGTATACTAAACAAATTCAACTTAAAATAGCATTTTAGAAGTACAGTATGAATATGAAGAAAAATAAACATAGTTTGCACAAAAAAATGGAACCCAAAGAACAGAGTAGAAAAAGAACAGATGGATTCCATTTAATGCCTACTGTTGACTAAAAGGCATTATGGAAGGGATCTTCTGTTTATGTAAAGATTGTAAAGAGATATATAATGTAATGAGAAATGACTATTGAGGCAGGAAAACTACAGCCTAAAATCCAGCTAACTAAGCATATTTAATGACATTTATATAGTGAGCAGGCTGATTTGGAGGGAGAAGTAAACAGATCTTGTGGAATGCCCCAAGTGAGATATTGGATGGAAGATTAGGTGAGGTCAAAGCTGAAACATAAAGCATATTTGTATATGTAAATTTCTGCCTGTGCGATTGGACACTTTTGAGAAGTGTAAACCTCTTCTTCCCCTCACTGGCATGGAGGTTGGTGTGCTTATTTCCCAGAGTTAGCAGCGTCACATTGCTCTTTCTGTGCTACTTATCTGTATCCCTGCAAGGATAGGTTTTATGCTGAATGGCTTTGAGGTTCATGCCTTTGCATGTATTCATCAGTTGAGTTAGGACTGTGTTGCTCTGTAGCCCACTTTTCTTGATGGCCTCTGAGGAGGAAGACTATCCACTGAAGATGAATAGAGAGATATCTATAGTTGGCCAAATTCACTCAAGTGAGAAAATGCAATATGACATTTTTAAACATGCAAGGAATCACAAACCATTATGTCTCTTATAACCCCTTTTTTGGGGGGGCTGTGCTGAGGAAGAAACTTAAAAAAAGATATGGCATCCATGAAACAAGAGATTCCCAATGGTGAGTCGTGAAGTTAATTTGCAGTATTAACACCTGGTCAGTCAAAGTTAGAATAGAAAGATCAGGGACTATGAAAGAGTGGCATCCAATGGGGAAAAAGTTACCTGATATGCCTGGGCGTTTGGAACAACGATTGTGCCTTGACAGGTATGCTGGAGCATATTAAAAAAATATCCAGGAAGACATAGATAACCCAAATGAGTAATAATTTCAGAAAAACTTTTATAATAGAAACCTAATCCTAATACATTACATAAATGATAACATAATCATCCAACAATTTCAATATTGGTAAGACAAGTAGGTTAGCAGGTTTGGGCCATAGGGAAGAGTAGAAGATTTAAAAGTGCTAAATCACTCTAACAGGATATCAACAAATGCTCTGAAAATTGTATCAAGAAGTGTTTACTCCAGGAAGTAAGACTGGTGGTAGGGAATTTGGGGAAAGGACATTACTATTTTTGACATTTGTCTTTTAACATTAAGTAATGTTTTAAAATATGTACTTTATTTTTAAAAAATAAAAATAGACCAGGCACGGTGGCTCACGCCTGTAATCCCAGCACTTTGGGAGGCCGTGGTGGGTGGATCACGAGGTCAAGAGATTGAGACCATGCTAGCCAACATAATGAAACACCGTCTCTACAAAAAAAAAACAAAAAAAAAAAAACAAACAAAAAAAAAAAAAACAAAAATTAGCTGGGCATGGTGGTGCACACCTGTAGTCCTAGCTACTTGGCAGGCTGAGACTGAAGAATCACTTGAATCTGGGAGGCGGAGGTTGCAGTGAGCCGAGATCACACCACTGCACTCCAGCCCGGCGACAGAGTGAGACTCCATCTCAAAAAAATAATAATAAAATAAATATAAATAATTTTTGAAATAATCTACATATTTTGAGGATCTGGTTAGTTTATATTGCTTTCTTATACATTTTATTCTTCTAATAACATAATTATTAGTCCATAGAGTTTCATAAGACATATCTTCTTATCTACATTTTTTCAGATAGGAGTTTGTATCTAGGAGATGTTAAATAACTTGCCTAGTCACATTTTTTAAGTGGTGTAAGGAGTAGAATCTGAGCTTTCTCTGGTTCACTGTTCTATTTATATACATTGCTGTTAATTATGATTTTGGTTGTGAGTTTAATATACTTTCTACACAAGGATTTATTTTACTGGGATTGTCTAAATGCAATGTTTTATCTTCATTGAGAAAATACTTGTATAATGTGATATGCCAAAACAGATGAAAAAATTCTCACTCAGTAATTCCTATTTAAATTGTCAAAACCACTGGGGCTCTTGAGTGGATCTTATCAAGCTGGATGAATTTATAACTAGGTTTATATCAATGTTCAACTGCTGACAACATAATATTGTTTTTTTAAACCTTGAATTATAGGAAAAATGTGTTTTGTGGCAAGTTAGAAAACAGTAGAAAATGAACTGTCCCTGTGGAGATCTGCACTGTGTACAAGAATAGTTCTCTCTTGTCCTGTAGTGTTTACATCAAGGATACTTTAGGCACCTGTGAGACATGATCTCAACCATGCTCATAGCTCCTAGGACTCAGCTCATAGGATTCAAAGAAGCTATGGGAACAAGTGGCCTTAACAAAAGATAATTTAGGCTCTCAGATCATACATCCAATTGTGTCACGATCCTTTTATTCAAGCTTGATTAAAGTGATAAATTATAGGTGCAAAGCTGATGGACACTGCATAAACACAATATGTGAATTGAATGATGAATTACATATATATACACACACATATATATGTAATACATGTGTTACATGTATATATATACACACATATATATGTGTGTGTATATATATGTATGTGTGTGTGTATATAGGTATGTGTGTGTATATATATATAACGGAAGAACAGGACCAAGGAAATAGCATAACATGTAGCTAACCTCTTTTTTTCTGTGTTGGAGTTGTGAGTTTTATTTCCTCTGGCCTAATGAAAAAAAAAACAGTTTTACTGACTATAGAAAGAATGTGTTGTAAAAGATACCCATCTAAACAGACGACTTCAACATAAATATAAAAAACAAAAAGTGTATGTATGTATATATAGTGTGGTTGTGGGATTAATTACCAATCCCTGTTCACTAAAGATACTGGGGATCTTTTCTACCTTGGTCCTGTATAGAATTTTTTTTTCTTTATTTTGAAAATTTGTTAATTTTCTCCTACTAAGACAGTTATAAATCAGTTCACATTTTTTTGAGGTAGGTATTTGGATAAAAGTAATATCATCTTTGCAAAGAATTCTGGTTTTATATAATTATTTAAATTTCAGTTATTAATATGCAAAAAATGCCTTTGACTTCTTTTAAATAACTTTGATTTTCCAATTTTTATTGTCATGGAGATTTTGGAGTTGATGGAGACATGACTCCTATTGTGTCCAAATATTTTTGCTAATAACTTCTCTTTTACTGAGATGGGACACTCTCACAGTTATTTTTATCAAATTGTAAATTCTGTTCTTATTTTGCTACTTTGGCCAGAGTTCTGTCAAGGGCCAGCAGCTGCGAGTAAAAATTATGAAGTTTAGTTGTTTGGACATCTCATCACATTTATAAGTTTTGTGTATACGTAAGAGGAAAAGACAGTGACATAGTTCCTACATTTGCTTTGAATATTTTGTCAAAAATTGTATTAAGACTTTATGCTAGTCAGCTTTTCTATATGTCTCCTTTAAAAAATATTTTGTTTTACACATATCTGAGCACTGAGAATATGCTGAATTGAATACTTTGAGTTGGCTGTATAGGAGGCCCCAAGGAAGTGAGGCAATAGACAATAAACACATAAACCAACAGAAAAGATCATTGTGACCGGAAGTCATGATTTTAACAACAATTTTGAGGAAATGCAATATTTTAAAGATTCCTCTAAATATTAAAGCACATTTATTTTCAGTAGCAGTGTGGCAAGCAAATAATTCCTTCTTTGTTTTTTGATCTTTGCATTAGTTTCTTGGGGATACATCGGAAGAAAGTTTTCTATGAAGTACCACAAACTTGGTGGCTTAAATCAAGAGAAATGTATTCTCTCATTACTCTGGGTGCTATAATTCATTCTGAGGAAGAATCCTTCCTTTCCTCTTTCTAGCTTCTGATGGTTGCTGGCAGTCCCTGGCATTCCTTGACTTATAGCTGTATCACTCCAATTTCAGCCTTTGTTTTCACATATCCTCCTTCCCTCAGTGTGTGTCTGTCTTCACAGGTCTTTGTTTTTTCTGGTTTTTGTTTGTTTGTTTTTGAGACAGGGTCTCATTTTGTCACCCAGGCTACAGAGCAGTGGCACAGTCATGGGTCACTGCAGCCTCAACCTCCTGGGCTCAAGCAATTCTCCCACCTCCATCTTCTGAGTAGCTGGGACTACAGGTGCACGCCACCATGTCTGGCTAGTTTTTAAAATTTTTGTAGAGATAGGGTCTCACTATGCTGCCCAAGCTGGTCTCAAACTCCGGGTCTCAAGTGATCCTCCTACCTTGACCTCCCAAAGTGCTGGGATTATTTGTGTAAGCCACTGCACCTGACTGTCACAGGCCTTCTTATAAGGACAGCAACCATAACATAGGGCCAACCATGAGCCAATATGGCCTGGTCTTAACTAAGGATATCTTCAACCATTCCATTTCCAAATAAGATCACATTTATATAGCTTTATTTGAGGTTTAAACATTCATAATTTTAATATGTTTTTATTTAAAAGTGAGTATTAAATAGTTTCTTTTAGTAGAAATTAGTGTTTGTTAGAATATATAAAGAGCTTTGTAATCAGATAGATGTGTTCAAATTCCTTCCTTCTCTTTTGACCTTGAGCCAGTTAGTGATCCACTGATTTTTTGTAAAATCCAGTTACTAATTATCTCAGGTAAATTCAGATGACCTGACTGATTCAAACCCAAGAAATTGCTGGTAGATGTCATCTCCTCCTTCTTTATATCTGTATTGTTAAAGGAAGAGAGACTCTAAGAAATGTACCCAGAGACAAGTGATTATTTTGTCAAGCTAGGGAAGATAATGCAACATTATAAAGTCATTTGGACTGATTTTCTTTTCTATTCATATTTTCTACTAGAAAAATAATTTGTAAATAAATTCTTTGTCTTCAGAGTAGGATAATAAATGCCATGCATAAAAGGCTTGTTCTCCTCAGCATTGGCCTAAGAAGAAGTTGTCAGGATTTGGATAAATCTCCCCATTACTGAGACATTGACCTCATCCTTCAGGATGTAGTTAATATTCATTTTTTATTTGTCTGGACTGAAGAATTGTTATGATCTGAAAGGGGATTTTTAAGGAAACTGCAAGTGATTTACTGATGGATGACTTACTACTGCTTACTGGTATCCTTAATGTCCCACTGGGCTACATTTTCTCTGACTTGGGGCAGTTGCTGCTCCATTCTCTCTTTCTTTCTCTTCCTTCCTTCCTTCCTTCCTTCCTTCCTTCCTTCCTTCCTTCCTTCCTTCCTTCCTT